>NC_074665.1:22998600-23298600 GCF_029448725.1 Salvelinus fontinalis
CCATTCCAATCAGCTCACAAAGTGCCATTAACCTGAGGTGGAATCTGGCTCCTAAAGCCCTATTTGGTGCCCAAAACTATTTTCAACGGAAGCATCAGGCTGGGGCCAATTTGATCTCAACCCAAGTGGAACCCTCAGACAAGCCCACGTGAGGGCCCCTAGGAACCAGAAGTCTGTTGGCTGACCACTTGCGTATGATGGAAAGGGGAAATAATAGGTAGGTATGGGTGAAAAGACGACTTCTCGAGTACAGGATGTTGTTGTAGCAGGTAGCCAGTCATCCAATTTCCTGCTTCCCAAAGAAAACAAGAGGTAAAGCATAGGAGTCCTGGGACTTACAATGGTGGGCCTATGCTCGGGCTGGCCGGCTCAAACAAAGACTTTAGAGGCTACTGCCCTCTCTGTTCCATCGACGGGGGGAGAGGTTCCAAACACCACCCACGGTAGGGGTCAAATGTGACTGTAACGCTGACCTGGTAAGGCCGCGTAGCAGCTGCTAGGGGTGGAAAATCTCAGAGCCGATCCCCTCATCACTTCCTCTTCATTGGGCCTCTATTAGGGACTATTATTGTATTAGTGGTAATAGTAGTGAAAATAAACGATGTCCAATTGTAATGATAGTATTAATACCACTTGTGTAAACCAATGAACTTGGATTGTTGTTCTTGTACCACTAAGGTTTCTTTAAAAGGTCCAGGGTGGCCAAATTTATGGATTACATTTAATTCGATGGTATTGTGTTCTGGGGGAGCTGTGTGCTCGCCAAAACATTGAAATACTAGGTTTTCCTTTCACTTTTCAAGGTGAATTATTGCAACAAAAAACATGTTCTTTTAATCCTGGTTTATCTTGTATGTTGTATTCGTTTACCCGAAGCATACTCTCTAGAAACGTCTCAATAACTGCAGCGTAGAGGTCATGCAAGATTGAGTTTTAAGAACACCATCATTTCCCATCTTTGGCGAGACTCTAGTTGACAGTGGCACAGACCTAAATCTAAAAGTTGTTGCGGCAGATTCCAAACATCAGGATAGGGTCTGCTCAGTCAATATCCAACCAGCTCTGATTATGAAAGCAGACTTTAGTCAAAGGACATTCTTTAAATAACTCCTGACTTGCTGCTTTGTGAATATGGCCTTTTTTTGTGGGCAGCTCAGTAACTGCGCTCCTAAGAAAACGTTTGGATGAGCAGCTGGTGACTTCACCCTGCAACGCAACGGGAACATTCTCTAACGCAACGGGAACATTCTCCAACGCAACGGGAACGTCCTCTAAATGGCCTTTCAACACACAGAAGAGAAGACTTCTGAAAACACAGATTTACTGTGGAAGCTATAAAACTGACCTGAATTCTCTATTTAACTAACGAGATCTAAGCCAAAGCACCACTGCATCTATACACAATGTCTTTATTTGTGGTCTAATGGTTGCCGTGCCATACATTAACATTTAGGATACGAGTCATTCATAACCTCATAACCTAATAACGTACACCATAAAGAGTAATACATACTATTATATAAAAAATATACTATCCATATAAGGCACGTTATTAGTGCGACAGAGGAAGAAATCTACTCAGATGTAACTGAAAGTGTATGCACATAGCAAGACTGCCCTTTTACACCTCTTTAGATAATCCACATGATTTTCAAGGAAATGTGACCAACGTCAGTAGCAGACTTCAGGCTGGGTCACAGAGCCAAATACTTTTATTTTAACGCCGGCTGGCAGTGGGTCGGAAGCAGGCAGAAGCTCTGGGGTGGGAAAGAGAGATTGATTGATCGCCGGAGGTGTGAAGGTCAGCGTTAAGAAGCGTTCGTTGAAATTAAAGCGTATCCTTCAGGCCCTGCCCAGGCCTCAGTGGCCAGACCCATCTGCACGGTGTTATTGTTGACAGACTGAGGCAACGTTTCACCACTGACATCAGGGTACCTCTACTGCACCCTGACACAGGGACACGAAAGGACACCACTGTGAGTATTTTGCCTATGGGGAAAGAAAGTTCAGATAATATAATAATAGGACAAACAAAGTTCTGTGTGTGTAATATTAATAAACTATATGTTAACATTGAAGGCCTACTCCTTAATTAATAATACATTTTAAAAAACATAACAGCAGCATTGCAAATCAAGCTGAGGGAGGGTGGTAGAGTAACGTAACAACTCTCAAATGAATGTACCACAATCATGTAGAAACACAGATGAGTTTCACAAAGGCTGGATCTTCTCCAAAGTATGTATTGCAACATCACCACTGATCCATTCTCTACCATCTAGATACCTCTGGTTGACACCAACATCCACTTATACACTGAAAAGAGTAGCCCATCATCTGAAGACATAGTGATTCACTATCATTCAGTCTATGGTTGGTCTAGACTTTCTTTCAACATATAAAGTGGGATCTATCCAAAGCCCAGACATGCCTCACCTTGCTCTCCACCTCTTCCAAGGAGAGAGAGAACACTGGGTTTCATCAAGCCAAATGGACCCAGGAGAAACTTAACGTAACAAGACTGCCTCCAACCCTCCTTCCTCCCCAGGTCCTTGCACAGGGGCTCATAAGACACATCCTCACTTTCTTTTCATCCTCGTTGTTATTTTAGGCCACCTGTTAATCTATACCTCCATCCTTCTAACCTCTTTTCCCCCTCTGTCACATGCAACGCAGAGACAGGCATCTGAACGGGAGAAGAAGAAGAAGAAGGAGGAGGAAATGTGCGATGTCTTCCGCACTTCCTCCCAAGACAGCAGTTGTGTTGAAGGGGGGATACAAGGAAAAAGAGAGTGTCTACGTGTGTGTGGGTGTGTGTGTGGGTGTGTGTGTGTGTGTGTGTGTGTGTGTGTGTGTGTGTGTGTGTGTGTGTGTGTGTGTGTGTGTGTGTGTGTGTGTGTGTGTGTGCGCGCGCGCGTGCGCGTGCGCGTGCGTGTGCGTGTACATGTGAGTGTGTGTGCCCTAGGGGTAGCAGAGCAAGTCTGGCAAAAGCAGCCTGTTGTACAGTGCCAGTCAAAAGTTTGGACACACATACTCATTCAAGGATTTCTCAGTTTTTCTTTATTTTTACTATTTTCTACATTGTAGAATAATAGTGAAGAGACCAAAACCATGAAATAACAAATTTGAGATTCCAACCGCCGTGGGACGCAAAGTAGGTGAACAGATGATCTCTGCATGTGTGGTTCCCACCATGAAGCATGGAGGAGGAGGTGTGGTGTGTGGGGGTGCTTTGCTGGTGACACTGTCTGTGATTTATTTCGAATTCAAGGCACACTTAACCAGCATGGCTACCACAGCATTCTGCAGCGATACGCCATCCCATCTGGATTGCACTTAGTGGGACTGTCATTTGTTTTCAACAGGACATTGACCAAAAATGCACCTCCAGGCTGTGTAAGGGCTATTTGACCAAGAAGAGTGATGGAGTGCTGCATAAGATGACCAGGCCTCCACAATCACCCGACCTCAACCTAATTAAGATGGTTTGGGATGAGTTGAACTGCAGAGTGAAGGAAAACCAGCCAACAAGTGCTCAGCATATGTGTGAACACCTTCAAGACTGTTGGAAAAGCATTCCTCATGAAGCTAGTTGAGAGAATGCCAAGGGTGTGCATAGCTGTCATCAAGGCAAAGGGTGGCTACTTTGAAGAATCTCAAATGTAAAATATATTTTGATTTGTTCAACACTTTTTTGCTTACTACATGATTCTATATGTGTTATTTATAGTTTTGATGTCTTCACTATTATTCTATAACACAAAAATTGTAATGAGTAGGTGTGTCCAAACTTTTGACGGGTACTGTATGTAGTAGCATGTGGTCAGTGAAGTCACTGGAGCAACCTTCTCCTCCCTCATCCCTCCATCCCCCTGTCTGCAGTAAATAGCGACCCCGGCAGGACAGATAAATCTTCCGTCTTCCATTACGCAATCAGTCAAAGATGGAGCACAACTTTAAATTATCCAGGACTTCCTGCAAAGCTCTTTTGACGGTTCGTTAGCCAAGTGGAGAGCAGCGGCGCTGGCCTGGGACTCTCCCTATTGCTCCCTCTGGCTGGTAATACTGACCTGCTCTTCCCTCAGACCAACATGGAGGCAGGAAGGCCGCCAGCAGTTACACTCTCTAAATCATCACAGAGAAGAGCACTCAATTGTGTTGTTGCTCCCCAAGTTGGATGTGGCGGGTCCTGTTCGGAACAGGCACGGAAGGAAGAACATAATTCATTGAATGTGTTTTAGACACAGGAGTCTGAGCTAACATGGTGACTTAGACTACAGTATCTGAAATGCCATCTCATAACGTCTAGGCCTATAAAACAATGATATTTACGATCTCTAAAAAGATCTATACGAGATATCATTTTTTGGGGTCAAATTGACGGCAAGAACAGTAGTCTTTGTTTCCAGGTAAGACAATCCCTCATCTAGCACATTCTGGTGCCCTACCATCCTCCTCAATCCCCATCATGTACAAAAGCCCATTGAGTCAGTCTACTCCCATCCAGGAACTAGAGGTCGCTTCACCCAATAGCCCAGGGTCTTAGGGTCTGAGGAGTGGTAGGAAGAGGTGTTGGCAGTAATAGAGCTGGGTAGTAGAGGAGCTCTAGGATCAGTGCTACACTGTCATAAAGGTGTCATGGCCGCCAGACAGGAGCCATCTATAGAACAAAGAGCCTGGTGTCTCAGGCTGGGGAACTGATCTGCTGTCTGTGGGTGGAGGGGTTTTTCTCAGTTTAGTATGGCGTCTTCCATATACAACGATGGTTCGTCTTTGGATGGTCATTTGGTGTATCGAACGACGTCGTTGGGAAATCATCACACTACCGGGTCTAGGACATATGGTGTGTCAGTAGAGACTGTCTCAATAAAGCTCTTTGTGTTAGCGTGAGAATGGAAGCTGTACGGTGAGATGATCAATAAATATCGGCGGTTACTGCATGTCAGGCTCAGGTTTATTACTGCAGTAAATTCTATGGATTCAGGTTTCCAAAGTTTTAGATGGGAAATGGAAGGAACGCTTAATTATTAAGTACAAATCCGAATCATCAGGTGCTGTCATTAGAAACCTGATTGACTTAGCCCTGAATAAGGTCAAAGTTGACATGCCACAAATACACCACAACCTACATTATGCAACAAATCTGTGGTGCAGATTCTTCCCGTAGAAGTGACAGAATACCTTTGACGGTTCATATTTTGTGTATAAGTAGGAGCCATTGTGTACGGTACGTTCTTTTAGTGCGTTTGAGGGGGCAGGTAGAGTGTGGGGCAGGCTTCAGGTTCCCAGTTCTTCCAGACACAGTTAAGCCATGGGAACCCTTGGGAAATGGGAAACAGGTTTCATGCATGACTGGCCGTGTAGAAAGGCCAGTAGAGAAAACATCCACATACAAGGTACTCTCACTGAATGGGGCTGTTTTAGTAGGTCAAATAACCCCGGCCTTGAGGTGTGTACTTGAGGATATTACAACCAGAAAACCTCAGAAAATCACAGAGGGGGGTTTGGGGGGGGGGCTGGATGTCCTATTTATACCTACGGTATACTACTCAGCCTGTCAATGTATTACACAAACTCTGTCCCACATTCACTGACAGAACAAGATTTCCATATTTAGAACGTAAACATAAACTAGTCCTGAGCATTTAGATTTTGGCCACGAAAAACACATATGCTGTACACATCTTGACGTTTTTTTACACTGACATGGATCAACAACATGAATAGAATAGTGGTACTACTTCACAGGTTTCCATCTGGAAATTTGTTTTTTGCTCTACTGCTCCCAACCGCAGACAAAACACAAACACAGGAAACTAACAGGGTCATCCACAGTGCAGAGACCCTGGAGCCATGAGGAGGTAAAGTGCGATACGCAAGGCCACAGAGAACCTCTAATAATAAGGGCACACATTTCAATTATAAAAATGTACAGTCTCTTTCCAGATTGTTAGTTATGAGCACTTTGTCTTCCAACACTGACGCTGGCATAAGGACAATCAGCCTTGCGCAGGAACAGCAGCAATCGGCAGGTTGTGCAGGCACAGAACCAGCCCCCCCCCCCCCCCCTCCATCCATACACCCACTCACTCACCCCCGCACTCCAGCTCCCATCAAGCCCCAGAGATGGAACCCGAGTCCGGGCTGGAGCCTGTGGCGTGACAGGCGGGGGTTTCTGCAGCTCCTAGCCTGTGTTATTCTCCATCCCCGCACTGTCTTTCATCAGGTCCTCCGGCCCACAGACTGCTCAGAGAGAAGGGAAGGGGCTGCTAGTGTACAGTTTCCCCGCCGGGCCCCTGTCTGCAGCACGTGGGAGGATGATTTCTAACACATGGAGCCCGGGGGCCGCCGAAAAAACAAAGGAGGACCTGTCAGTGTCCCAGCCGCCCAGCCACCTCGACGGGATGGGGCTAGTGATGTCACACCCGTTCACCCCCCTACCAGATCCCTCCTCACCCTCGACCCAGGCTTCAATTAGTAACACCTGTTTTTATACCACACCAGCCCCCCATTAGTATGTTATGGTCTGGAGCCGCCTGGGTCTGCAGGATTAGAGCTCTAACAGCGGTAAGGCTCCAGCTGCAGCTCCATCACACGTCCTGAGGATACTGATCTGGCCTGTCTTGACACCTCCGGCCCAACTCGCTGAAACTGAACTGCCACACCGACCGTCAACCGCAGCGCCATGTGGGCAGTAGATGTCTTAGCAAGCTGGCACATGTCCACAGGATTAGCTTGGTTGAGATGCAAGCTAGATACATCATATCTACTGTACTAGGAATCTGGTGGCTATTGAGAATGTGGTCATGTCCCAAGAGTCTGTTCCCCGCCGTCTCTGCCCCTTCCTTTAACCAGTACGGTAATCAGAAGACATCGCAGCTCTTCCCACACGTTTCTATTGTTTGAAAGCAGAAACCTGAGAAATACCAGAAGCCAGAACCCAATGACAGCCTTGGAAAAACAAAAAGATAGAAAAAAAACCCCGACACAGTGGTTAATGAGTTGTGTTGCTGTCGGAGGTCAGGGATGGAGGGAGGGAGGAGAGCCGGGCAGGTCCCGGTGGTCCACTGGGGTCCGGAGAGCCGCGGCACACGCCAGACGGAGTGAGTAAGGAAAGCCATCCATCACAAAGGGGCCAAGAGGAGGATGAAACCATAACAATATGTATGTGTGCCCATTGTCAGCCCGACAGAAGTCATTGTGTGTAATTGGGAGTCTCCACAGTCCACACCCTCTGGCCTCGGAGCGGGACTAAATTCCTGGCGTCTCCCTGGAGGGAGGCGGGACTGGTGGGAATGTCCTAACACACCTTTTCCTGTGACAGACATCGTCACACATAGACACACAAACAAGTATAGAATGCAGAGCAAAGACACACTCACACACACACACACACACACACAGGCACACAAATAGAACACAAATAGAACGCAAACACACACAGGCACACACACACACACAGAGCTGTGGGAATGCTCTTCAGTATATTCTGGACAGCGGAGAAGGAAAGGGAGAAGGAGAGGGTGTAGTGTTTTCTTCTGCTGGTAAAAGAAACTGGCTCATGGTGATGGTGGTGATATACACTGCAGACAATCTGTCCCAACAGCTTTGGTTTCAAGTGACTTACCTACTTCTTTTTTACTGGCTGAATATCATATTCCTCAAAGTCAAGCCAACATAATTCAGTCAAACAAGAAAAATGTGTGACTCAAATGATACATTTTATTATTTTTCAATAAATCGGAGCTATTCTAAGTGAGTATGATCGACCAGCAGCAGTTCTGGGCTCCTGTAGGGACAGTTTGTTGTGGTAGTCAGCAGGCTGAATGAACACTACCGAAGCAACCTTGTGGTCACCATCCTGTTTGTTTGAGAGTTTACACTGATCTATCAGACAGGGCCAGCCAGTAGCTCTTGAGACCGTCTGTGCCAGGGTGGACATGAGTCAATATGCACTCTGTAAACACTATTGTACACCATTCAGAGAGGAGCAGGGGCGAAAGACAACAGCATAACAGGTCCTTCAACAACAAGAGTAGCTTATTATGTTGATGGGGTAAGATCATAAAGAAAGGCTATGATAGGTTAGGGTAGGGGGGAGTAGGGCAGGGTAGAGTGTGGTAGGGTAGGTAGGGTTGGATAGGGTAAAGTAAGGTAGGGGAAAGTAGGGTGAAGAAGGGTAAAGTGGGGTGGGGTAGAGTTAAGGGTAGGTTAGGGTCGGGAAAGTAAAGTAGACTAAGGTAAAATAAGGTTGGGTAGAGTAGTGTGAAGTAGGGTAGTGTTAAGTAGGGTAGTGTTAAGTAGGGTGGGGTAGGGTGAAGTAGGGTTAAGTAGGGTGGGGTAGGGTTGGGTAAAGTTGGGTGCGGTAAAGTAGGGTAGAGTAGGGTGAAGTAGGGTTGGGTTAAGTAGGGTGGGGTGGGGTGGGGTCGAGTAGCGTTAAGCGGGGTGGGTAAGGGAAAGTAGAGTTAAGTATGGTGGGGTAGGGTAAACAAGGGTGGTTTAGGGTAAAGTACGGTTAAGTAGGGTAGAGTAGGGTGGAGTAGGGTAAAGTAGTGTTAAGTAGGGTTGAGTATGGTGGGGTAGGGTAACGTAGGGTAACGTAGGGTTAAGTACAGTATAGTAGTGTAAAGTAGGGTTGGGTAGGGTAGGGTAAAGTAGGGGGTAGGAAAATGTAGGATAGGGTAGCGTAGGGTATAGTAATGTAGGGTAGAAAGGGTAAAGTAGAGTAGGGTGAGTAGGGTTGGATATGGTAAAGTAGGGGTGGGGAGAGTAGGGTGAAGAAGGGTAAAGTAGAGTGGGGTATGGGTAAGCATGGTAGGGTAGAGTAAAGTAGGGTAGAGTAGGGTAAGGGTATGGGTAAGCATGGTAGGGTAGAGTAAAGTAGGGTAAAGTATGGTAGGGGTAGGGGTAAGTATGGTAGGGTAGAGTAAAGTAGGGTAGAGTAAAGTAAAGTAGGGTAGAGTAGGGTAGGGTTAAGTAGGGTAGGTCAGGGTAAAGTAGGGTTAAGTAGTGTTGGGTAGGGTTGGGTAAAGTAGGGTCGGTAAAGTAGGGTGGGGTAGGGTGAAGTAGGGTTAAGTAGTGTTGGGTAGGGTAGGGTTGGGTTAAGTAGGGTGGGGTAGGGTGAAGTAGGGTTAAGTAGTGTTGGGTAGGGTTGGGTTAAGTAGGGTGGGGTAGGGTGAAGTAGGGTTTAGTACTGTTGGGTAGTGTTGGGTTAAGTAGGGTGAAGTAGGGTTAAGTAGTGTTGGGTAGAGTTGGGTTAAGTAGGGTGGGGTAGGGAAAGTAGGGTTAAATAGAGGGGGGTAGGGTAAAGTAGGGTTAAGTATGGTGGGGTAGGGTGGGTTAAGGAGGGTGGGGTAGTGTAAAGTAGGGTTAAGTAGAGTTAAGTAGGTGGGGTAGGGTAGGATAAAGTAGTGTTAAGTAGGGTAGAGTAGGGTTAAGTAGAGTAAAGTAGGGGTAGGGTAGGGTAGGGTTAAGGACGGTGGGCAAGGTGGGGTAGGATAAAGTAGGGTTAAGTATGGTCGAGTAGGGTAAAGTAGGGTGGGGTAGGGTGAAGTAGGGTTAAGTAGGGTAAGGTAGGGTAAAGTAGGGTTAAGTAGGGTAAATTAGGGTTAAGTAGGGTAGGGTTGGGTAAAGTAGGTTTAAGTAGGGTAGGGTAGGGTAAAGTAGGGTAAATTAGGGTTAAGTAGGGTAGGGTAAGGTAGGGGGGTAGGGTAAAGTAGGGTTAAGTAGGGTAAATTAGGGTTAAGTAGGGTAGGGTAATGTAAGGGGGGTAGGGTAAAGTAGGGTTAAGTAGGGTAGGGTAGGGTAAGGGAGGGTAGGGTAAAGTAGGGTTAAGTAGGGTAGGGTAGGGTAAGGGGGGTAGGGTAAAGTAGGGTTAAGTAGGGTAGGGTAGGGTAAAGTAGGGTTAAGTAGGGTAGGGTAGGGTAGGGTAAGGGGGCTAGGGTAGGGTAAAGTAGGGTTAAGTAGGGTAGGGTAGGGTAAGGGGGCTAGGGTAGGGTAAGGGGGGTGGGGTAAAGTAGGGTTAAGTAGAGTAGATTATTATTATTATTGATTATTATTATTTGACCATGCTGGTCAAATAACATTTGAACATTTGAACATCTTGGCCATGTTCTGTTATAATCTCCACCTGGCACAGCCAGAAGAGGACTGGTCACCCCTCATAGCCTGGTTCCTCTCTAGGTTTCTAGGGTTAAGTAGAGTGTAGGAAAACGTAGGATAGGGTAGGATCAGGGTAAAGTAGGGTAGGTAGGGTGGAGTAGGGTAGGGTAAAGAAGGGTAGGGGAAGGGGTAGGGTAGTGTAAAGAAGGGTAGGGGAAGGGGTAGGGTAGTGTAAAGAAGGGTAGGGAAGTAGGGTGAAGAAGGGTAAAGTAGGGTGGGGTAGGGTAAAGTAGGGTGGGGTAGGGTAAAGTAGGGTGGGGTAGGGTAAAGTAGGGTGGGGTAGGGTAAAGTAGGGTGGGGTAGGGTAAAGTAGGGTGGGGTAGGGTAAAGTAGGGTGGGGTAGGGTGGAGTAGGTAGTATGGTTAAGTAGTGTAGGGTAGCGTGCTTTTATCCACTACAGGTTTTTTCGTTGTTGTACATAACTGACATAAAGACCTCTCAAAGTATAATGGACGTAGTGTTAAATGAATGGGTGTTGGTTTTAAATGTCTTGACCAAAGGTTTTGGTCAAGACATTTATCTATTGAGGCTCACTGTATCTTATTCTGTAATGCCATCCCATAGAAGCACTGCACTTAGACAGAAACTGACCCAACACACTTTGTTACTCCTGCAAAGCAGAGGTCTTCACCATATAATCATCATCACCACCTCTAACCAACTTTAACCAACTCATCACTCCATCCTGTCCCATTCTCCGCACAAACCCAAAGACAAGAAATCTAGTCTTACAGCGATCACGCTCAAATTTGCCTCTCTGTCTGGCTCTGACGGAAGGGACGTGGCCAGGCCAGCATCCAGGAGTGTCAGTCGGTGCTCTCTGGCTGTAAAACAACTCCTGCCAGGCTATCACCTTTCAAGCCCCTGGCCCCTGAGGCCTGTGAATTATTACAGGGCGGCCCTTCACAGAGCAGATCAGCGCAGTGCAGAGCTCCACAGCAGAGAGCAGCCGTGCCACAGGCCAGACCCTAGGCAGGCTGGCTGGGGGCTTCCGCCGCAGGTGTCAGAGCCTTTCTTCTCCTCCCTCCTGTCAATTTTTCTCGTTTTTTGACGAGCGCTGTAATTCCCAGAGCCCTACACCCATCCCCCACCCCTTCTTCTCTCCCTCGTTCCTTCTCTGTCACTCTCTGGGGCCGACACACACAGGCAGTTCCAGATTGTTTTCATTTAGCCCTGGCGATATTGGGGGAACTATCCCACACAGCCTCCGACCAGACCCAGACCAGACTAGCACTCCGCTCCTCTTTCTTTCTTTCTCTCTCTCTTTTACAAGTCCAAGCAGCTGGGCTCACCCACTAAATCCCCCAGGATTTGGGATTGTAAAAAAAGATAAAGCTCCGAGGTAAGTGACATAGGGAAAGTTTGGAGGCTTAACACCAAAGGTACATTAACATTTGGGCGGGGAGGGCCGAGGACAGGGGAGAGGGGGGTTGTGGGTCGTGTGTGAGACTTGTTCCCACCCGGTCTGCTCCTCATTTAGGAGTGGGCCTCAGTGTGGGATTTGACTTGGACAGACTGTGGTTAGTGCATAATTAAGGAAAACTTCTAAAGTAAGGTTTATATGCTATAGCTACATGGTAGTTGGTGAGTTTAGCAATGGTATGGTGTTCATGTGTTAATTCTCATACTTGTGCTAACTTCTAACTATTCTGTCCCAAAAATACACTTTCTACAGTATACACAGTCCAATATTGATACTTCTTTGAAGAATACATTGACAACTCCATTGAACACAATTTTCTCTGAAAAGCCACCATTTCCAAAACAAAACAGTGTCCGGCACAGTAGTTCTGCTGAATCACTAAGAGGGCAGCCATATTGTTTGTACTGTAATAACTACCAGTGAGCCGAACCAATGCACCACCACCAGTCAAACATCCTTAAACTCACAGCCCTGATTTATTATCTACCCTGCACTAATCCAGCCATGTTATCATCTTTACTATTGTGCTGGATGGAGGCAGAGTAGCCCCAGTAATCTGACTGAGACAGCGGAGCCGGAAGGAAAGGAGAAGAGGAAGTGAACACCGTGCTCGACGCTCACCCACACCTTATCGTGACCTTTTGTGAAAACCAGTAGACACCTTGGAGGTAACACGATCGGCAAGCCAAAACAACAATGAAGTCAGATCTTTATTTAAGGCAGACCGCAAGTTCTGGGATATCCAGAGGAGGGGTGTGTGGGGGGGGGGGGGGGGGGGGGTTGAGCGCCATTGTTTTCTGAACGCTTGCCAGGAAAGTTTAAAGGCTGTGGAATTTGGCCAGGAAAAAAGCAGAGCTGCTGGAAGTTTCAGAGGAAGCAGGGATTTGTGCCTCACGCAGGCAGCACCTCTGTTTGTGTTCTCCTCTCCTGGGCTGGAGGGAGGGAGGGAGAGAGGGAGGGAGGGAGGGAGGGAGGGAGGGAGGGAGGGAGAGAGAGAGAGAGAGAGAGAGAGAGAGAGAGAGAGAGAGAGAGAGAGAGAGAGAGAGAGAGAGAGAGAGAGAGAGCGAGAGCGAGAGAGAGAGAGAGAGAGAAAGAAAGAGAGAAAGAAAGAAAGAGAGAAAGAAAGAAAGAGAGAGAGAGAGAAAGAAAGAAAGAAAGAAAGAAAGAAAGAAAGAGAGAATGGATGAATGAATGAATGAATGAATGAAAGAGAAGGAAAGGAAGAGCGTCAAAGCAACTTTTCCAGTAAGCAGCCCAAGCCCTTGGGGGACAGCCCTTAGACAGACAGGTCACAGTCCGCCAACCTCACAAATACCTACATACACACATGCCAATGCCCAAAGAAACAGGACAGTTCCCACATGCACACACACATTTATACAAGCACAGAGCAATCATCTAGTTCCAAGCCACACACACACAGGCACATACACAGGCAGACAGACAGATGGACGAGACAGACAGATAGACGGACAGAGTACACACAACACATTCTAGCTCTCTCTCTCTCACACACCACGCCATACACCTTCATATAGAGCCTTGCCCCAGCTGTTTCTCAGTCTCGTCTCAGACAGATCGGTTCCTCTCCTCCGGGTTTCCAGTCTGGGAGAGGAAGAGGATACAGTGATGACGGTGATGAAGAGGGAGCCAGATGCCCCCCAGAAACCCATATCAGTGTGTGTCTGAGTGTGTCTACCCACATCTACCCACGTCTCCAGTAATGGCTGCACCCCGGCCTGCTCCCCATCATCCCACACCCCCGACCAGGCAGGGGCCCAGGGGCCAGCCAGACGGGATGACCAGGGGCAGACAGACTGGAGAGGGCCCCAACAGACAGACTGGAGAGGGCCCCAACAGACAGACTGGAGAGGGCCCCAACAGACAGACTCAACCATGGGAAGAAGGGCCCCTACTGCTGGAGACCACTGCATCCATTACACATGCAAGCACGCAGACACACACACACAAACACATAAACACACACACACACACAAACACATAAACACACACACACACACCCATGCAAACACACCCACACAAACACGCCATGCCTGCGGACATTAGGGAATTCCCCCACACTGCCCCCCCCCCCCCCCCCCCCCCCCCCCCCCCCCTTGGCAGGATGAAGACTGATAGGTACACATTCACCTCTCATCACTGAGATGTTTTCCAAAGGAAAAACCTGACAGACACAAATTCCTGGCAGTTACACACCACACTGCCTTGAGCGGGTAGCCCAAGACAATCAAAAGGCATTTAGTAAAAAATATCTAATCTTGACTGAGTACAACAGCAAACAACTGAATTAGCCTCAGGATCAGGGAGCAGTTTATAAGTGCATTAAATTGTAAAAGTTAACTCGAGCATAATTTGTTCAGCGTTTGTCCAACAGATCTGTACGGCAGCAGAATGAGTGTTTGACGACCACTATCCAACTCAACAGCAGCACCTCTCACACGTTGACCAATGAAACACAAGCACACACAGTAGAGGCAATGCCTGCGTGGACAAATGGGCCAAACGTAAAGTGACCGCTGTATATGGCTCCCTTGTCACTTCCCTTGTGAAAGAGAGGAGGATAGCGGGCGTTAAGGCCATTAAATGTAGTTCCTGTCAGTAACTGGGGAAACCCCCTGCTGAGTTTAGAGCACAACTTTGGACACCGCAGCATCGCATGAGAAACAAACTTTTGGCACCGCTGTCTGAACTAAACAAATAAACCGGGGCTTTGCGGAAGCAACACAAACAAATGCAAAAAACGAAGAAATTTTAAAACAAATATCTAAATCCCAAAACTGATCCAAACTTTACATTAGATTGGATACATAAGGCACTTCCAGGCATGGAAGGTAGTTGTGTTGAACGAATGCTGGGCCATTGTGATTCTGACTAGCCTAAATAAAACCAAATTCCAATGTGCTATTGGCAATTAAGTTGTTTTCTCTGCACAAGTAATGCTTTTTGTGACTCAATATCTATTTTTGTTAACCAGCCTGTCAAGACGGAGCGATCCAGAGATCAATCTTGAAGCTCGCTGCCAAAGGAAAGGCTCTAAAAGAATTTGGTCTTGCTCTACACAATACACATTGAATTCAAAAGCGATAGATAATCCTACTATTTACATCCAGAATGTAATCGTTTCCCCCGACATCAATTGATATGTCTTCAGTATATGCCTTGCCACACTAATATCTGTTGCGGATCAATTAAAACCAAGTGCAACAAACTATTATGTGCAACAAGTGCAACAAAACATATTGAAAGCAGTCCTATAAGGATTTGCCTCTACCCTTACTTCTTCTGATTTTGTGGGTCACCTTGTTTTGATAACGCACCCCAATTTGTTAGATGTAGGTATGGTCATGTAGCCTATGAATGAGCACGTTGGTCAGTGATTGGCTCTTGTTAAGTACTCTAACAGTTGAATATATTCATGCTAAATGCTCTTATGTGCATACTTTTGTATTTATGTGTGTGTGTGTGTGTGTGTGTGTGTGTGTGTGTGTGTGTGTGTGTGTGTGTGTGTGTGTGTGTGTGTGTGTGTGTGTGTGTGTGTGTCTGCGTGCGTGCGTGCGTGCGTGCGTGCGCGCGTGCGTGCGTGTGTTTTCTCTGTTGGCTGACTACCTGTAGCTGTAGCTGCCCTGTCCCAGGGCAGGCAGGGTCGAATAAAGCTGGTTGAAGGGAGTAGAGGGTGAGTCGGGGGACAGAGGGAGGCTGTTTACTCAGCTGTAGGGCTCCCCAGGTCCAGCCAGGGGAAAGAGGCTGTGTTTAGGGCCTCATTAATCATGGCCGCTTCGGAAAAGATAAACAGGCCTAGCCCAGCAGGGATGCTGCCTGCCGCATGAAGGGGGGATAAGACAGAGGGGTGGAGGGGGGATGGAGGGGTGGACTCACACCAGGGGCACACGCCAAAGCACTTGCTGTCCTGTCCACATCTGCATGGTCGCTCATAAATCTGCATTCCCAACTCGTCTGGACAAACGGACAAACTGGACACAGACGGACAGTACTAGCCTGGCCTAATGTAATACATGTTCATACTTCTTGTAGAGTGTTGGATTGCTCTTTTCTTTCCTTAGATTATACACAGGCAAATCCAAAACAAATGTACTGAAAGAACTGTCCAAATGCAAAGTTTGGTGACAGAATTATGGTAAAATCTCCCTCAGTTTTTTATGCGACCATGTTTTTCCTAAACTCTCTTACATATCTGCTCCGAATTAAGATTTACATATCTGCTCCGAATTAAGATTCACAGATGTCTGCAGAAAGAATGGGGTGTCAGCTATGACGTTATTGAACTACAGTAAGTGAAGTGTATTTATATCCAGACCCGGTAACAGTATTATGGTAACTGGAGGACATCATGGGTCCCTGATCTGTACTATGCAGAAAAAGTCATGCATAATTATAGAAATTCATGTAATTCTCTTCATGGTGATGTATCCTGAATAGGTATACACAGATAGAAATATGTAATATCCTCCTTTGCATATTTGGGTATTATTCTAATGAACTCCTCCCCCAAACAAGAACAAATGTGGTTGGTCCGGACTGGATCAAATCTGAGCCAATCATAGAAGTCTGTGTTTCACAAGTTTGGAATTCACAGTAGAGTAGAGTAGAGTAGAGCACCGTACAGTACAGTACTCTACTCTAGTGGGTTCTACTGTACTGTAATGTATTGTACTATACTCTACTCTATTTTGTCTTTACTGTACTGTACTATACTGTGCTCTACTGTACTGCACTTTACTGTGCTGTCCAAACTTGTGAAAGATAGACTTCAATGACTGGTTCAGATTTGGTCCTGTCCGGACGGGACCAAATCTGAACCAATCATGGACATGTATGTTCGGGCAAAATCGAGGCCGGTCTGGACCAGACCAAAAAACAAAATCCAAGCCAAGGCAGACTGACAAAGTTTCAACTACTTGTCAAAGGCCATGGACATCCGGTGTCAGTCGGTGCTCAGTGGGTGAGGATGCTGTTTAGAAAACAGTTATGACAGTTACGACAATGGAGAACAGTATGCCAGTGGAAGGACAGTAGCAGGTGACCCAACTGTGGTTTGTGACTACTATGATTCCCCATTGTAGCCAATTCAATTGCAGTAATTCCATAAAAAATACATCTGTAATTCTGTTACTTATTTGGAAAACAGAATTGAGTTTGAATCACTTAATAATTGATAAACAAAATTAATAGAATTAAAAACACTATAACTAATTGACAGACATACCTTTACTTGTTACTTATGTGAACTTTCATTATCCTCCCTTCTCATGAGGGAGAGAATTTAGAAACTATAAAATCAAATCAAATTGTATTTGTCACATGCGCCACTTGCCGTGCGGTAGCAGAGAGAACAGTCTATGAATAGGGTGGCTGGAGTCTTTGGCAATTTTTAGGGCCTTCCTCTGACACCGCCTGGTATAGAGGTCCTGGATATCAGGAAACTTGGCCCCAGTGATGGAAGTCCAGGATCCAGTTGCAGAAGGAGGTGTGTAGTCCCAGGGTCATTAGCTTAGTGATGAGCTTTGATGTCCCTATGCTGTTGAACTCTGAGCTGTCGTCAATGAATAGCATTCTCATGTAGGTGTTCCTTTTGTCCAGGTGGGAAAGAGCAGTGTGGAGTGCAATCACAGCATCACAGCATCATATGTGGATCTGTTGGGTCAGTATGCAAATTGGAGTGGGTTTCTAGGGTTTCTGGGATGATGTTGTTGATGTGAGCCATGACCAGCACTTCATGGCTACAGACGTGAGTGCTATGGGTCGGTTGTCATTTAGGCAGGTTACCTTGGTGGTTTTGGGCACAGCGACTATGGTGGTCTACCTGAAACATGTTGGTATTACTGAATCAGTCAGGGGCAGGTTGGAAATGTCAGTGAAAACACTTGCCAGTTGGTCAGTGCATGCTCGGAGTACACGTCCTGGTAATCCATCTGGCCCTGCGGCCTTTTGAATGTTGACCTTTTTAAAGGTCTTACTCACATCGGCTACAGAGAGTGTGATCGCACAGTTGTCCGGAACAGCTGGTGCTCTCATGCATGTTTCAGTGTTGCTTGCCTCGAAGCGCACATAGAAGTAATTTAGCTCATCTGGTAGGCTCGTGTCACTGGGCAGCTCTTTGCTGTGCTTCCCTTTGTAGTCCGTAATAGTTTGCAAGCCCTGCCACATCCGACGAGCATCTGTAGTAAGATTCAATCTTAGTCCTGTATTGACGCTTTGCTTGTTTGATGGTTCGTCGGAGGGCATAGCATGATTTCTTACAAGCGTCCGGGTTAGAGTCCCGGCTCCTTGAAAGCGGCAGCTCTGCCCTTTAGCTCAGTGCGATTGTTACCTGTAATCCATGGCTTCTGGTTGGGGTATGCACGTACAGTCAATGTGGGGACGACGTCATCGAGGCACTTATTGATGAAGCCAGTGACTAATGTGGTGTACTCCTCAATGCCATCGGAAGAAACCCTCAACATTTTCTGGAGTTTTTTTTCCTCTGGTTGCACATGTGACATGCTGGTAGAAATTAGGTCAAATGGATTTAAGTTTGCCTGCATTAAAGTCCCCAGCCACTAGAGCGCCGCCTCTGGATGAGCATTTTCTTGTTTGCCTATGGCCTTATACAACTCGTTGAGTGCGGTCTTACTGCCAGCATCGGTTTGTGGTGGTAAATAGACAGCTACGGAAAATATAGATGAAAACTCTCTTGGTAAATAGTGTCTACAGCTTATCAAATATTCTGCCTCAGGGAAACAAAACCTTGAGTCTTCCTTAATATTAGATTATTGACAAATAGACACAGACCGCCACCCCTTGTCCTATCGGAGGCAGCTGTTCTATCTTGCCGATGGACCGAAAACCCAGCCAGTTGTTTGTTATCCATGTCGTCATTCAGCCACGACTCTGTGACATAAGATATTACAGTATTTAATGTCCAGTCGGTAGGATAGTTTTGGTCTAGGCTCATCCAGTTTATTATCCAATGATTGCACGTTGACTAATAGGACGGATGGTAGAGGCGGATTACCCACTTGCCGTCGGATTCTTCCAAGGCGCCCTGCCCTACCTCCCCTATATCTCTGTCTCTTCTTCATGCGAATGACTTGGATTTGGGCCTTGTCTGGTGTCTGCAGTAAATCCTTTGCGTCCGACTCGTTAAAGAAAAAAATCTTTGTCCAGTACGAGATGAGTAATCGCTGTTCTGATATCCATGAGTTATTTTTGGTCATAAGAGACGGTGGCAGAAACATTATGTTCCAAATAAGTTCCAAATAACGCGAAAAAAACACACACAATAGCACATTTGGTTAGGAGCCCATAAAACGGAAGGCATCTCCTCCGGCATCATTTCTTAAAGATATGTGGGGGTTTTGTAACAGAATTACAAGACAATGTTTCTTAAAGTTACAGAAGGCAAATCATTTATCCAAAACGAAATATACTGTAAGTGTTTATATTAGTTGTCAGAGGTCTTTACTTCAACATTACTGTGTTTTTATGTATTTCGAATATATTTGAATACTTTTTCTGGTAGATGTTTTTCTAAGACCCCTGTTCCATCTGACAAGAAATCAAAGCCTAATTTTGAAGATGGAAATAAATTAAAAATGTCTCAATGCCTTCATTTCCCAAAAACATAGACTCTTAGCTTTCATTTGACACCCATTTGATTTACTATGAACTTCATGCATGGAAATGCACACGGGATTTCATGACGATTGGATGTATACCTCAATCGCACATTCAAAGGTGAAGATCTTGTGATTTGAATATCTCTTTTTTCATTTTCTTTACACCCTCTTTCTATGTGATCAGTGGACATGATGCACTGAGAACAATATTCATAGACAGTATGTAATTAGTGTCCAATGTTCTTCACAGATCTCCAATAGCTACCGATTCATTGCCTTTTTGCTGCCACTGATGTACTGAAATTCATCACGTTGTCAACCAATAGATTGGATTTGCCCCTGCTCAGGTATTTTCAACCTGACAACCAGTTGTGTTCAACGTAAAGATCCAATTAAATGTAGCATGCCTAAATCGACCAGACTCCTAAAAACAGGCAGGATGAATGAAAAAAATCAGGTCTACTCTACTCCAAAAGGCTTCCAATATGCTGCTGCAGCCCGTCTCTCCTTCCTCTCCAGACCTCTCCTCCAACAGGCCATGTGTTTCACAACAGGCAGACTTTCACTCATCTTCCTGCACCATATTTCATCAACGGTGGGAGACGGAACGAGAGATGGAGGGTGGAAAGGGGGAGAGAGAGAGAGGACAATCAGTTTGAGAGACCTGACAGATGCAATAAGAGAAAAGTTTATTACACTTCTCCCCACTAAATGGGTTTTAAGATATTATATTTCTCTGTTTATTTAAGTGTGTGTGTCTACGTGTGTGTCTACGTGTGTGTGTGTGTGTGTGTGTGTGTGTGTGTGTGTGTGTGTGTGTGTGTGTGTGTGTGTGTGTGTGTGTGTGTGTGTGTGTGTATGCTCCGTAGTGTGGTAAATAAAGTGGATTCATGCCCAATATGTGCCCTGCTGCTCCACACCCTACTAGTACCAACTGTCTATCATTGCCCTGTCTAACTAGTAACAGAAATAGGTTACAGTTGTTACTAGGCCAACTACAAAATAATGGACCCATTGCTGCAGGCCCAGCAGGGAAGGCATACACCACTTACAAGACAAATCAAATTATCAACAAAACAGCAAATAGTAAGCAAAAAAAACAAATGTGTCTTTTGCCTTCCAATATGCCCATCATTTGAGTTTGTTTGATTTTGTTCATCTGCTCTGCCTGATCCATCAAGCAGACCACTTTAGCTGCTTGCTCATTTTCAGGTGCGTATTCAAAATGTTTGAATTCACCGCAAGGAGGTGATGGAGCGTTACTGCAAAGATAGGTAGGCTGTGTGGCTGTAGTCACAGGCAGGCAGTCGACATTAGAAAATAACTCATGATTATCGGGTTCAGTGACCAGTCAGTTAACAACATCACATTGTAGTTTTGCCACAGAAGATTTTAGGTCTTTACTGCCACCTAGTGTAAACTGAGAGTCACTCAGTACTATGAACAGATGGTTTTCAGCACTTGAGCTGTACCAGAAATGACCACATGGTGGCGAAGTTGACAACAAAATGGCCATTTGCATCCCTGATGTGATGTTCTCTGTTTGAGTAGAAAAACAACTCACAAGACATAATGAATAATGATCTATGACTCATTATAAACTGGGTGGTTCGAGCCCTGAATGCTGATTGGCTGACAGCCATGGTATATTAGCCATATACCACACCCCCTCATGCCTTATTGCTAAATTAAAGTTCATTTGAGCTCACTTACATGAACACAGTTAAAAGTAGTATCCTGGATTGAACAGCACTGATAAGGACCTATTTCACTTTACTGCATCTCAATGTCTCTAACTAGCTCCTAATATGGAACCATTAGGTGCTTTCCAGCAAATCCCCTTCTAGGTCACCAAAATATTGACCTCCAACAAACACGGGTCCAGATTTGAATTTAATCTATGTCATGTTGCTGAGAGATATCGCCACAAACCTTATCTGCTCCTCTCAGTTCCCCCACCGACCCATCCGTTGAGGACCACATCCACCTACAGTATATGGGCACTCACCGGAAAGAGAAAGACAGAGAGAGAACTGACAATGTGGATATATCTCTGTCTATATTCATGTATCCAACCTTTAATTTCTGGAAATGTCCATGAGGTGGCCTGATTTTGCTACACTGGTTTCTATTCGGTTAATATGCGGCATATGATTTACAGTTATGACATCATTGACCATTATGAAAACAAAGAGACGTGATGCACTTTATCAAGAATGCTTGGCCTTTTGGTTTTGGGCTTAGCTGCAATACCAATAGTTTTCTAACAGGCCTACAATAGAATAGTACTGAAATATGAGTTTTACACAATACCCCATAATGTCAAAGTGGTGTTGTGCTTTTCAACATTTTTAAAAGGTGAAATGTCTTGAGTCAATAAGTATTCAACCCCTTTGTTATGACAAGCCTAAATAAGTTCAGGAGCTAACATGGTCTTGACAAGTCACATAATAAGTTGCATGGACTCACTGTGTGTGCAATAATAGCATTTAAGTTTTGAATGAGTACCTCTTCTCTGTACCCCACACATACAATCATAAGATTCAACCACAAAGACCAGGGAGGTTTTCCAATGCCTCGCAAAAAGGCCACCTATTGGTAGATGGGTAAAAAAAAAAAAACATTATTAAGTTATTAATTACACTTTGTATGGTGTATCAATACACCCAGTCATACAAAGATACTGGTGCCCTTCCTAACTCAGTTGCCGGAGAGGAAGGAAACCTCTCAGGGATTTCACCATGAGGCCAATGATGACTTTAAAACAGTTACAGAATTGTGGCTGTGATAGGAGAAAACTGAGGATGGATCAACAACATTGTAGTTACTCCACAATACTAACCTAAATGACAAAGTGAAAAGAAGGAAGCCTGTATAGAATAAAAATATTCCAAAACATGCATCCTGTTTGTAACAAGGCACTAAAGTAATACTGTAAAAAATGTGGCAAAGAAATTCACTTTTTTGTTTGGGGAAAAAGAATTGGGGGGAAAATCCAATACAACACTTTACTGAGTACAACTCTACAAATTGTCAAGTATACTGGTGACTGCATCATGTTATGGGTATGCTTGTTGTCATTAAGGACTGAGGAGTTTTACAGGATAAAAAATAAACATAATGGAGCTAAGCACAGGCAAAATTCTAGCGGAAAACCTGGTTCATTCTGCTTTCCACCAGACACTGTGACAATAACCTACAACTTAAGGCCAGATCTATACTGGAGTTGCATACCAAGAAGACAGTGAATGTTCCTGAGAGGCCAAGTTACAGTTTTGACTTAAATCTACTTGAAAATGTATGGCAAGACCTGAAAATGGTTGTCTAGCTATGTTTAACAACCAATTTGACAGAGCTTGAAGAACTTTGAAAAGAATAATGGGAAAAAGTTGCAGAATCCTGGTGTGGAAAGCTCTTAGAGACTTAGAGACATCTTAGAGATGCTTCTGTATAAAATGTTCTATGCACATGTTTTCACTTTGTCATTATGGGGTATTAAGTGTAGATAGGTGAGAGACAAAAATGATATTTAATACATTTTTAATTCAAGCTGTAGCACAACGAAATGTGGAATAAGTCAAGGGGTATGAATGCTTTCTGAAGGCACCGCAGATCCTTGCCCAGATTGACTGAGATTGCCGCAGAGATTTTAAGTAACAAGTGTCTGAAAGTTCCATGCACAACTCAAACATGATTATGCAACGACATGTTACAGGCTAGCATAGGGGAAATGTTTTCATTCGCCTGGCCAGCCCCACCCATGTCAGTGCACTGAGCCTCTCACTATAACATTTGAGCCCCGGGGACCAGCAGGTCTCTTCACATGCAGGTCAAAGAGTTGGGGGGTTATAAGGGGCTTGATATGGCCAGTTTTGTTTTAAATCGGTGATGCTTCTTGACTAGGCACTTAGCTACATATTCTCTTCAGTGGGTACATGCCTCTTGTCTCAGCCAGGGAGATAGAGAGTGGAACTACGAAGCACCTCCAAGACGAACGGTATCCATGATGTTGACTGCACCACCCTAGCTAGCTAGCTCCCATGAGAGAGTTGAGAGAAATTACAATCCACCTCTCAGCTCATGATGTCCCTGTATGAGCATGTGGTAGGAAGGAGTTGGGACAATAAGTCAACATAACAGCATGCGCAAAAACACAAACAATATACCCATACTTAAGAGCCTTGAAGAGTACAGGATGGCATTTAGCATGAAAAGAGAGAAAATTCAAAGGGGAAATGGCCAAGTAAAGGCCAAGTAATGTAAGGTGCAAAATAGATACTGTGATGTCTTTCAAACATTTTCACTATGAAAGTCAAATCTACACTTTCATCCAACTGCTCTTTTACATTTGTATATTCACCGCTTTACAGTGTGCGTCAGATTTCCTTGCATTCTTTCTGTGGTGTTGTTGTTCGCAGTAAGGTGATTACTGGGCTGTCATTTCCTTTGTGGTGGGAGACCATTTTCTGGGTCAGTGAACCTCACCATAGGATTGATTGAGTCTTAAACGGGGCTCCCTCAAGCATGTGCCCTCTCCCCTGTCCCCTTGTTCCCCAGACAAAGAGCCCAACACACCGGCACCACAATAACACCCTCACAACATCCAGGACACGTTACGGCAACATTCAAAAACGTTACACGTGTCTTGTGAGAGTAGCAGGAAGTGAACAAGGTACTATGGAATAACGTTAGATCATTACTAATCTCTATATTCTTTTACCACACCATCTCTCTCACCTCTCTGAGATCAGTGTTTTTGTGGAGGGAGCTGGTTTCCGCTCACCTGCCTGGGTTTATGGGCCTGCTCATGCAACTGTCAGTGGAGGCGGAGAGGAAGGGAGAGATCCATTGCTCCAGTGTAACAAGATTCCAGGATAATCAGTGACTTATCTCTGCCATCAGGACACTCAGGAGGCCGTGTAACCCGGGACGGATGATGTCATGCTGTGATGAGTAAGGTCGGGGGGGGGTTCTGCAGTGAAGGTGAGGGGGGTACAGGCAGAAAACCACATGGTAGTGACTGTGATGGTTATGACCCCAGCCTAGACAATAGGCTACAGGATTAGAGGGCCCTGGTTTGAGAGAGAGAGAGAGAGAGAGAGAGAGAGAGAGAGAGAGAGAGAGAGAGAGAGAGAGAGAGAGAGAGAGAGAGAGAGGTGTGTGAGAGTATACTGCATGTACGTATAGGGGTTGGTTGATGAGGCTGAGGCAACATCAGCAGGCCTGTGTTGGGCTCATCTAATGATCTCGAGTGCAGTGAAACTGCAGCATCTCGCTGATTGCCAAAGGTGTCCCTTACACACTGGCCCACTCTGCAGTCAATGGAAAAATGATCTCATGACTTCAAATACCACTGACTTCATTCCCTGCCTGACGTTAGGCAGAGAGTGCTGACATCAGTAGTGCCATACCTGAGAAGAGCTAACCTAGCATGGTATTAGCAGTGATGGTTCTTTTGATACCTTTCATAAAGGCCTAGTATTATAAATGGTGTATTGCTTTCATGTGATATAATATACGTCTATGCCCTCATTGATGCTTTTGACTTGAGCAGGTACGTGCACAGATAGCAGTTTGCCAGCCGTTTAAGCACGTCGTCAAGTTCGCTACCGATGTCAGTCATGTCTTTAGGAGGTACTGTACTTACCTTGCTTACAATTTAAGATGAATGTGTTGTTGCAGAAATAAATAGGCCTGTGCGATTTAAAAAAAAAAAAAAAAAAAAAAAGATGTTTGCTACAGAGGCAGTTGGTACAGTATGTTATGAATTTTGAGATATGAATTAAGAAAGTGTTTTTTTTCTTCATTTTGAGCACTTGCCCTCTGAAACGTCTGTGCACAGCCCTGGACTTGATCCAGTGATAGATGAGGCGGGATAGTGTAATGGGGATATGACAAAGTATGATCTTTTGATGCTTTTATCCAACGTATTACGTCGTATACAGCATTTGGCCCATGCTGGAATTACTAACTCCCAACCAACTGAGCCATCAAAGCCAGATAAATGCAGTGTACAGTCTGCAGCTGTAGTATATTGGCACTTTACAATGGAGTGCAATGTTTTCAAAACTGGTTGAATGGACATTTTTTACACTATGGGCACCTACAATTTACACTTCATGACCAAAATGATGTGAGCACCTGCTCGTCGAACATAACGGCCCAACGCCCCATTATATTGGTGTTTCTATTATTTTGGCAGTGACTTGTAGATACAGTGGCTTGCGAAAGTATCCCCCCCTTGGCATTTTTCCTATTTTGTTGCCTTACAACCTGGAATTAAAATAGATTTTTGGGGGGTTTGTATCATTGATTTACACAACATGCCTACCACTTTGAAGATACAAAATATTTTTTATTGTGAAACAAACAAGAAATAGGACCAAAAAAATGAAAACTTGAGCATGCATAACTATTCACCTCCCCAAAGTCAATACTTTGTAGAGCCACCTTTTTGCAGCAATTACAGCTGCAAGTCTCTTGGGGTATGTCTCTATAAGCTTGGCACATCTAGCCACTGGGATTTTTGCCCATTCTTCAAGGCAAAACAGCTCCAACTCCTTCAAGTTGGATGCGATCTGCTGTGTACCAGAATCATTAAGTCATACCACATAATTCTCAATTGGATTAAGGTTTGGGCTTTGACTAGGCTATTCCAAGACAATTAAAATGTTTCCCCTTAAACTACTCAAGTGTTGCTTTAGCAGTATGCTTAGAGTCATTGTCCTGCTGGAAGGTGAACCTCCATGCCAGTTTCAAATCTCTGGAAGACTGAAACAGGTTCCCCTCAAGAATTTCCCTGTATTTAGTGCCATCCATCATTCGTTCAATTCTCACCCGTTTCCAGTCCCTTTAAAACAATATATATATATATATGTTATTTTACAAGGTAAGTTGACTGAGAACACGTTCTCATTTACAGCAACGACCTGGGGAATAGTTACAGTATAGTTGATGAGCCAATTGTAAACTGGGGATTATTAGGTGACCGTGATGGTTTGAGGGCCAGATTGGGAATTTAGCCAGGACACCGGTGTTAACATCCCTACTCTTACGATAAGTGCCATGGGATCTTTAATGACCGTCAGAAAGTGAGTATCCCTGCCGATGAAAAACATGGGGGTGGTGGTCTCGGGGTGATGAGAGGTGTTGGGTTTGCGCCAGACATAGAGTTTTCCTTGATGGCCAGAAAGCTCGATTTTAGTCTCATCTGATCAGAGTACCTTCTTCCATATGTTTGGGGAGTCTCCCACATGCCTTTTGGCAAACATCAAACGTGTTTGTTTATTTTTTTCTTTAAGCAATGGCTTTTTTTCTGGCCACTCTTCCGTAAAGCACAGGTCTGCGGAGTGTATGGCTTAAAGTGGTCCTATGGACAGATACTCCAATCTCCGCTGTGAGGCTTTGCAGCTCCTTCACGGTTATCTTTGGTCTCTTTGTTGCTCCTCTGAATAATGCCCTCCTTGCTTGGTCCGTGGGTTTTGGTGGGCGGCCCTCTCTTGGCAGGTTTATTGTGGTGCCATGTTCTTTCATTTTTTAATAATGGATTTAATGGTTCTCCGTGGGATTTTCAAAGTTTCTGATATTTTTTTATAACCCAACCCTAATCTGTACTTCTCCACAACGTTGTCCCTGACCTGTTTGGAGAGCTCCTTGGTCTTCATGGTGCCGCTTGCTTGGTGATGCCCCTTGCTTAGTGGTGTTGCAGACTCTGCGGCCTTTCAGAACAGGTGTATATATGCTGAGATCATGTGACAGATCATGTGACACTTTTTTATCTTTTTTTTTTTTTTTTTTTTAGGGGTGGATCAGCTTAATATTGCGGAAAGAATGTTGCTTCCAATGTAATCGTCTGCATCATTTCCAATCCCCCATATTTTATGGGGTAAATATATATATCCATACACGTATGCATACATATACACATATATACATACACATACCTATATAGACATACATACTTTTTTAAAGAATATATCTTTATTATTATTCCCCGCAAACCCCACCACCGATCCCCCAATTGGAGTAAACTGATAAACATTTCTGTTTTTACCTTCAATTTATACATCTTATACACATTTTACAGACACAGTCTACTTTATAATAGTTCTCTCTTGTTTGTTCTTAGTCCTTCCTCTATTTCTGTTGTCCATCCAGTTTGATTTCCACTTCTAACTGTGCTATTTCACAAAAGCTCCGCTCCTACACACATTTCACATATCCCGTATGCCCTACATTGTTTATCTTGTTATTAGTCCCACCCTTCAGCTCCACTCAACCCTTCCCATCTATCTTCCAACATCATCCATTTCGGATTTTTATTTGCCATATATTTTTCAACTGTGCTGTGATGCTTCACAAAAGATTTGAATCTTCCTATTCTCATAGCTTCCACGGATTGTAAATTAAAAATAAACATTTTTGCTAAAATAATTATTATATTATTGATTGATTGAATATGTGTAACGGCATTCCTCCTCCTCTTCATCTTCGGAAGAGGAGGAGTATTGAGGGAACCAAGGCGCAGCGTAGTGAAAAGACATATTTTATTAACGAAACACGAACTTGATTAAACTAACAAAAACAACAAACGGTGTAGACAGACCTAGACGACGTACTTACATAAAACAAGAAAAACGCACGAATAGGAACATAGGCTACACAAACCGAACAATCCGTAAACAGTCCCGCGTGGTGTACAGACACAGACACGGAAGACAATCACCCACAACGAACACTGTGACAACGCCTACCTAAATATGACTCTTAATTAGAGGAACGCCAAACACCTGCCTCTAATTAAGAGCCATACCAGGCAACCCAAAAACCAACACAGAAACAGAAAACATAGAATGCCCACCCAACCTCACGTCCTGACCAACTAACACACATAAACTAACAGAAATAGGTCAGGAACGTGACATAACCCCCCCCATAAGGTGCGAACACCGGGCGCACCAGCACAAAGTCTAGGGGAGGGTCTGGGTGGGCATCTGACCACGGTGGTGGCTCAGGCTCCGGGCGAGGTCCCCACCCAACCATAATCAATCCTAGCCTCCATCTACCCCTAAAAATGTCCACCCATATCTTACCCCCACAAAATCCTCTTAGTAACATCCATGACAGGGACAGCACCGGGACAGAGGGATAAATCAAGACAGAGGGATAGCACAAGACAGAGGGATAGATCAGAATAAAGAGGTAGATCAAGATAGAGAGGGAGATCATGATAGAGGGGCAACTCCGGACTGAAAGGCAGCTCCGGACAGAGAGACAGCTCTGGACTGAGGGGCAGTTCTGGGTATATAGCCGTTTCTGGCTGAAGGGCAGCTCCTGGCTGACTGACGAATCTGGACGCTCATGGCAGGCTGACGGCTCTCGACGCTCATGGCTGGCTGACGGCTCTCGACGCTCATGGCTGGCTGACGGCTCTCGACGCTCATGGCTGGCTGACGGCTCTCGACGCTCATGGCTGGCTGACGGCTCTCGACGCTCATGACTGGCTGACGGCTCTCGACGCTCATGGCTGGCTGACGGCTCTCGACGCTCATGGCAGGCTGACGGCTCTCGACGCTCATGGCAGGCTGACAGCTCTGGACGCTCATGACTCTCTGACGGCTCTGGCCGCTCATGGCTCGCTGGCGGCTCTGGCAGATCCTGTCTGGTTGGCGGCTCTGGCAGATCCTGTCTGGTTGGCGGCTCTGGCAGATCCTGTCTGGTTGGCGGCTCTGGCAGATCCTGTCTGACGGACGGCTCTAGCGGCTCCTGTCTGGCGGACGGCTCTAGCGGCTCCTGTCTGGCGGACGGCTCTGTAGGCTCATGGCAGACGGGCGGCTTTGCAGGCTCATGGCAGACGGGCGGCTTTGCAGGCTCATGGCAGACGGATGGCTCAGACGGCGCTGGGGAGACGGATGGCTCAGATGGCGCTGGGGAGACGGATGGCTCAGATGGCGCTGGGGAGACGGATGGCTCAGATGGCGCTGGTGAGACGGATGGCTCAGATGGCGCTGGGGAGACGGATGGCTCTGGCCGGATAAGGCGCACTGTAGACCTGGTGCGTGGTGCCGGAACTGGAGGCACCGGGCTAAGGACACGCACCTTCATACTAGTGCGGGGAGCAGGGACAGGGCACACTGTACTCTCAAAGCCCACTCTATACCTGGTGCGTGGTACCAGCACTGGTGACACCGGGCTGAGGACAAGCACATCAGGATTAGTAGGGGGAGAAGAAACAGTGTGTACAGGGCTCTGGAGACGCACAGGAGGCTTAGTGCGTGGTGCCGGAACTGGAGGCACCGAACTGGATACACGCACTACAGGGAGAGTGCGTGGAGGAGGAACTGGGCTCAGGAGACGCACTGGTAGCCTAGTGCGTAGTGTAGGCACTGTAGGTACTAGGCTGGGGCGGGGAGGTGGCGCCGGAAATACCGGACCGTGCAGGCGTACTGGCTCTCTTGAGCATTGAGCCTGCCCAACCTTACCTGGTTGAATGCTCCCGGTTGCCCGACCAGTGCGGAGAGGTGGAATAACCCGCACCGGCCTATGTAGGCGAACCGGGGAAACCATGCGTAAGGCAGGTGCCATGTATGCCGGCCCGAGGAGACGCACTGGAGACCAGACGCGTTGAGCCGGCCTCATGACACCTGGCTCAATACCCAATCTAGCCCTACCAGTGCGGGGAGGTGGAATAACCCGCACTGGGCTATGCACTCGTACAGGAGACACCGTGCGCTCTACTGCGTAACACGGAGCCAACCCGTACTCCCGCTCTCCACGGTAAGCCTGGGAAGTGGCCGCAGGTCTCCTACCTGCCCTTGGCCCACTACCTCTTAGCCCCCCCCCAAGAAATTTTTGGGTGTTACTCACGGGCTTTTTGGGCTTCCGTGCAAGACGCGTTCCCTCATAACTCCGGTTCCTCTCTCTCTTTTCCTCCACTCTCCGAGCTGCCTCCAGCTGTTCCCATGGACGGTGATTCACTTTAGCCCATGGTCCTTCTCCGTTAAATATTTGCTCCCAACTCCACAAGTCCTGTATACTTCCCCGTTGCTCCAAATTACGCTGCTTGGTTCTGGATTCTTGGTGGGTGATTCTGTAACGGCATTCCTCCTCTTCATCTTCGGAAGAGGAGGAGTATTGAGGGAACCAAGGCGCAGCGTAGTGAAAAGACATATTTTATTAACGAAACACGAACTTGATTAAACTAACAAAAACAACAAACGGTGTAGACAGACCTAGACGACGTACTTACATAAAACAAGAAAAACGCACGAATAGGAACATAGGCTACACAAACCGAACAAACCGTAAACAGTCCCGCGTGGTGTACAGACACAGACACAGAAGACAATCACCCACAATGAACACTGTGACAACGCCGACAGGTATTTTCCTTTCCATGGTAGCAAGATCTTATCTATTTTTGCTAACTTTCTATAAAAATTCATTGGAGTGAGATCATTTCTTTCTTTTGGGATTTGTATACCGAGTATGTCCACATCTCCGTCAGACCATTTAATTGGTAAACTACATGGCAATGTAAAATGTGTATTTTTTAGTGATCCAATACGTAATATGGTACATTTATCATAATTTGGTTTTAATCCAGAGATGATAGCAAATGTATCTAGATCCTCTAAGAGGCCGTGGAGAGACTCTAGTTGTGGTTTTAAAAGAAAACATGAATCATCAACGTACAATGACACCTTAGTTTTTAGGCCCTGGATTTCTAATCCCTTAATATTAATGTTTGATCTAATTTTAACAGCTAACATTTCGATGGCAATAATAAATAGATATGCCGATAGTGGACAACCTTGTTTTACTCCTCTAGATAGTTTAAAACTTTCTGAGATGTAGCCATTATTTACTATTTTACACCTAGGGTTACTATACATAATTTTAACCCATTTTATAAGAGATTCCCCAAAATTGAAATATTCTAGGCATTTATATATAAACTCCAGTTGTACTTTATCAAAAGCCTTTTCAAAATCAGCTATGAAAACCAGGCCTGGTGTCCCCGATATTTCATAGTGTTCTATTGTTTCCAGTACTTGCCTTATATTATCTCCAATGTATCGTCCATGTAAAAAACCTGTCTGATTAGGATGAATAATATCTGACAAAACTTTTTTTTATTCTATGTGCCAAGCATTTTGCTAGGATTTTTGCATTACAACACTGAAGTGTAAGAGGTCTCCAATTTTTTAAATGGACTGGATCTTTATATATACCACTTGGGTCCTGTTTCAGTAATAATGATATCACACCTTCTTGTTGCGTGTCTGATAATCTATCATTTATATAGGAGTGGTTAAAACAAGCTAATAATGGTCCTTTGAGTATATAAAAGAAAATGTATACTTCCACTGGTATGCCATCCAGCCCTGGAGTTTTCCCATCCTTAAAGGCCCCAATTGCATCAGGTAGTTCCTCCTCTGTAATTAGGCCTTCACATGAGTCTTTCTGTACAGATGTTAATTTTACATTATTATTAGGGAAAAAATCCATACAATTAGTTTCAGTTAGTGGAGATGGAGGAGCCTGAAACGAAAACATATTCTTAAAGTACTTTACTTCCTCTTTCAAAATATCATTTGGTGAATCATGCGTGACTCCATCATTTGTAACAAGTTTTAATACGTTTTTTTTGGTAGCATTTCTATATTGAAGATTGAAAAAGAATTTGGTGCATTTTCCCCCATATTCCATCCAGTTCGCTTTATTTTTATAATATATTACACTGGATCTTTCTTGAATAAGTTCCTCCATTTCTTTTTGTTTTTCCTCTAATTTATTCTGTGCCTATGGTATCGTTTTTTATTGTTATCTAACTGTACTGTTAGTCCTTCAATTTCCTTTGTTAATATGGACTCTTTTGATCTGAAATTGCTTTTGTTTTATAGATGAGTACTGAATTGCATGGCCTCTAAAGGCACACTTAAAAGTGTCCCATACAATATGGGGATCTGCTGTACCCATGTTATGTCTAAAAAAGTCAGTTATAAATTCTTCTGTCCTAGTTCTAAACAATTTATCATCTAGTAGGCTTTGATTAAATTTCCAATATCCTCGCCCACGTGGAAATTCTGTAAGAGTAATATATATGCCAATTATGTGATGGTCCGACCGCATTCTGTCCCCTATCAAACACTTTTTAACTTTTGGTGCCAGAGAGAATGATATAAGAAAGTAGTCAAGGCGACTAGCTTGATTAAGCCTCCGCCATGTGTATCTCACTAGGTCAGGGTATTTAAGTCTCCATATATCCACTAATTCCAATATATCCATGACATTCCTGATTTCCTTAAGTGCCTGAGGGTGATAGTTTGTAGTGTGATTTCCTTTCCGGTCCATAGAGGTATTTAAGACCGTATTAAAATCTCCCACTATAATAATAGAGTCTAGTGTTGCTTGTAGAGTTGATACATTCTTATATATATTGTCAAAGAAGCTTGGATCATCATTATTCGGACCGTATAGGTTAATAAGCCATATCTGTTTATTGTCCAATAACATATTTAAAATAATCCATCTACCTTGAGGATCTGTTTTGACAAGTTGCACATTTGGATCAAAATTACTGTTAATTAAAACCATCACCCCTTTTGAATTTCTTTGCCAATGGGAGAAATATATTTCGCCCCCCCAGTTCTTTTTCCACAAAACTTCATCTAAAACTGTTGAATGGGTTTCCTGTAAAAATTAGATATTATAATCCTTCTCTTTTAGCCAGGTAAATACTGATCGTCTTTTCTTATTGTCTGCTAAGCCATTACAATTGTAACTGGCTATACTTATTTCACCACTTACCATAATGAGACACACCTTTCAATTATTTTTATCAAAATATATGTTTGTAAACGTCCTATTAAAAAGTAACATAATGATTGAGTGTCTATATAGTTGTACCATGATATTTGCATTGCTACTAAGTAAACCTCCAATTGGTCCCTACTATTCCACCTGCTAAAAGCCCTCATCTCGAGTTGGGTTGTCATCCCAATGCCCGGCAGACCACCCTCGACCCCCTGTATCCCATAGCCCTGGACCGACTGGGATCCATCCTTTGAAAAGAGCACACAGTGCCATTTACCGAATTGAAGTAGATCCATTGCCAAATGCATTTCCATCGCCCTCACCTCGATTTTTATTATATATTGCTGTGGATCATCCTCTATAGTCCCTAACATCTTTTACTTCTTTCTTCGCAACAGTTGTGGGATACACACATACACCCACACACATTCAGCCCTTACCCCCACACAACCATAAGCTCATTTTCTCAACAATTGCACCATCCCAGAGCCCAACTCAAGATAGGTCATGATTTACAAATGTACTTGCAGTTGCAGCTGCATGAGAAGGCCTGCAAGACCGCACAAAAAATGAGCATAAATGTAGAGATTTATTTACCATTGTCACATCCTAGATGATGGAGGTCAAATGTACACCTTTTCCCTGAAACACCCACAATACGGTCATCCGTCATGACCATGTTCCCAAGCATCTCCATGCAGTCCGACTTTGATTTCGTGCCACCAGGGCCACAATAATATACCCCCTCTCTGAATGTCCGAGTGTGACCCCCTCCCCATGGGTTACTGCAGCTAGTGTTGCCAGCACTGCCACTGCCTGGGTGGGGGCACCCCACCGGAATCCCCACCGGCTAGGTACAAGGTCATCAAGGTTCTCATTAGCAGCTTTGAGAATTTCCTTGTTTATTATGCTCTCCCTTTAGGGGGCTTTGGCTTTGCAGGACCAACCCTGCCAAGCAGGCTCAGAATCTTGAGGGGACAGTGCTGCTCTTGGTCTCTGACCTCATTTTGGCTGCATACAGACCGCTTACAGCATGCACATAAAACAGTTTGGGACTTCTCCTTAGTATCTGGGCCATTCATGTGGGTGTCTAGGGTATAGGGCCATGGATCGTACCATTAAAAATAGGATATTAAATAATTAGATATAATATATTTTAAAAATGTAGTTCCCAATGTAGGACAATAAATAAATAAGACGTATAATTCATTATAAAAGTATATCCATCATCTGAACAACATTAAAAGCCCTCTCATACCCGGCTCACAGCAATACATTGGCTCTGGGAAATGCAACCATTTCATTACTCACTCACTCAACTTTCCAAACATAACAAATAAAATAAACACACACCACACCATCCACACATACTGTGCCTTCTGTTTACTTAGTTTTTATCTTCACTATGTAGAAATAGTGCTTGTGTGTTCAATTAGTTATATGTGAAGATTTATAGAAAAGCTATATTTTTTATTGTATTGTTACAATCAATAACCGGGCTTGAATTGTGTTTATATCATGTGACACTTAGATTGCACACAGGTGGACTTTATTTAACTAATTGTGTGACTTCTGAAGGTAATTGGTTGCACCAGATCTTATTTAGGGCCTTCATAGCAAAGGGGGATAATATATATGCACGCACAACTTTTCCATTTTTTATTTTATGACACAAGTTCTTTTTTTCATTTCACTTCACCAATTTGGACTCGTTTGTGTATGTCCAGTATATGAAATCCAAATAGAAATCCATTTAAATTACAGGTTGTAATGCAACAAAATAGGAAAAACGCCAAGGGGGATGAATACTTTGCAAGGCACTGTAGACCACTAAACACTTGAACAACTACTTTATTCAAACCGAACCTATTCAAATCTATTTCCTGTTCAAATCTATTTCCTGTTCAAATCTATTTCCTGTTCAAATCTTGGCTACAGCTACAGCTATGTTAATACTGGAATACCAGTGAGAGGCCACCACTCTCACTCTTAATAATTCATTAGTTAGAGTCTTCAAATTAACCCACTGGCATTTCCACTCCTGTCCCCTGGGCACTTCTCCTATATCTCCTATGTCTAATGGCAGTAAACGCCTGTCCACACTGCCACTGACCTGCCAGACCCACATACCCAGTTCATCCCAACGGGAGGTCCTTCACATACCAGGCCTCGCCAATGTCCAGATGGCACTGAATGGCTCTAGTGCCAGTGCCCCATCCATCTTTCTTCAAAGAGAGAGGTGGAGTGCCAGGCATTCTCCACGTGTGACCTATAAGCCTGGTACACTTACAGGTGCAAAAGGCCACCTCTGTCTTCAGTGCCTGTACAGTGGCGTAGCTCAGTTTTACAAGGTCTGACCAAGATAGACCAAAGTATCAGCTATCACACCATATAAAGTAACGACCTCCATATGTACATTATTTGTTTCTGAAAATGCAACTGGATTCATGTGAACTCCGTCAGACACCGTAAAAGGCATTTCATTTTTACAATTATTGTCCTACAAGTGTATAAGGCCTTGATTGTTTCATTCTAAAATGAGATTAATCAAATATCTAAAACAAATCCCCAAACTTCTTTTGGTTTTCTTTGATAGCACTATTAAATGCTCCAGGACAATTTTCTTCAGCATTTTGGCATGCTTTCCAGATTTAGAACACAAAACAACATTTATAAAGCAAACATTATCCCTTAGCACAGCAAATGCTTCAATTGTTTAAGCATATGTTGCAAAAATGTATCTTAAAGGAGTTAGCCATCAAAGTTGACAATAGATACTCAAAATAGACATATTTTTGCCTCTAAAAATGTAAGTTCAATACAAATATTTGTTTAATATGGAAAATGACTCATTTGAAAATGCCCAATAAAAACATAACCATTTTATCAGATCTTTCAGTACTCTGACGGAGTTGACATTAGACACAAATGTGATGGAGTTTGTGTTCTACAGAGTTTCAAATTTAATTTATCTTCTTCATTCAAGTGGTATTCACAGTAGCAATTTCGTTTTTTCTCAGTTGCTTTCTGACTTTAAGACCTAATGAAACGAAACATATGTGAACCAAAATTCCAATTCTATTTTAATGTGGTTGTGACCATGGTGATTTCAATATTGTGTGTTTAAGTCTATCAAAAGTGGAGAACCATGAGTGGTCTTGTTGCACTACATGTTATGAGGATATGAATAAGCGGTCCTTATGGTATAGCTGACCCTGCTCATTCCTGATTCATTTAGGATTTTAGACAAATCTGAAGGAGTTGACCAAATCTCTGTACACACCTTTTAGGAATCAAAGTTTTGAGAGATCTATTATTTAAAGTCACAGCGTGTCACACCCTGTCCTTAGAGATCCTTTTTATTCTCTATGTTTGGTTGGGTCAGGGTGTGACTCGGGTGGGAAAATCTATGTTTTCTATTTCTTTGTTGTTTTGCGAGTGTGGTTCCCAATCAGAGGCAGCTGTCAATCGCTGTCTCTGATTGGGGATCATATATAAGTTGTGATTTTCCGTTTGGGTTTTGTGGGGTGTTATTTTCTGTTTAGTGTCTGTGCCTGACGGAACTGTTCGCTTTTGTTTTTGGATTTGTTATTTTTGTTTGAGTGTTTCTTGTAATAAATATCACGAACACTTTCCACACTGCGCTTTGGTCCACTTTTCCTTCCACCGACGATGAGTGTTACACAGAGGGCTATTGCAAGAAACTACATTTTTGGGAGAGTTTGAAATTGTGATCCTTTGCTCCGGACAAGGGCATTTCAAGGTATAGAGACAATGTGGAAATGAAAAATCTTGAATATATTTAGAAAATTCCCAAAACAAATATTTTCCCTTATAAAATTCTACTAAATGTAAATTTTAAAGTCAAATAATGCATCATAAACCTTTTTTTCCAACTATAAAAATAAACCGGGCAAGGATTGTCCCGACTTTTAAGAATCCCTGAGATAATTTCCTACTATTCTACACGGTTTGCCATGAGGCTGCGAGAAAATGTTGCAGTTTAAAAGCTAAAAACCTGTCATTCAAAAAAAAAAAAATGACGTGTTCATGTGCTATCTGGGAAACCTGACCTCCGGGGGCCCGAAAGCCAAAAAATACAGAATATAATAATGTTGTGGAGGTTGATCGTGTGGTCATAAGATTCATAAGAGCATTTAACTGATAGGAAGGTGTGTTTAACTTTGATATGTTCACATACTGTATCGCCATATTTATTTGATTTCATGCCACATGAAATGTCACACATACAAATTAATCAAGTACACGTACAAAATGATGCACTTGATTAAGAATCATAGAGGGTAAACAAAAAAAAGTCTACAAATTATTTCCATTGTGGTCCTCTTTCATGATAGCCCTTTGCAAGTTTGATATGCACTACATGACCAAAAGTATGCGGACACCTGCTCATCGAACATCTCATTCTAAAACCATGCAAATTAGTATGGAGTTGGTCCCCCCTTTGCTGCTATAACAGCCTCCACTCTTCAAGGAAGGCTTTCCACTAGATGTTGGAACATTGCTGTGGGGACTTGCTTCCATTCACCCACTCACCCACTCCATTCACCCACAAGAGCATTAGTGAGGTCGGGCACTGATATCAAATCAAATTTTATTGGTCACATACACGTGTTTAGCAGATGTTATTGAGAGTGAAGCGAAATGGTTGTGCTTCTGGTTCCCGACAGTGCGGCAATATCTAACAAGTAATATCTAACAATTCCACAACAGATACCTAATATACACAAATCTAAGTAAAGGAATGGAATTAAGAATATATACATTTATGGATGAGCAATGTCAGAGCGGCATAGACTAAGATACAGTTGATAGTATAGAATAGAGTATATACATATGAGATGAGTAATGCAAGATATGGAAACATTATTAAAGTGACATTATTAAAAGTGACTAATGTTCCATTTCTTAAAGTGACCAATGATTTCAAGTATGTGTATGTAGGCTGCAGCCTCTCTGTGCTAGTGATGACTATTTAACAGTCTGATGGCCTTGAGATAGAAGCTGAGAGATTAGGTCTGGCGTTCCAAGTCATCCCAAGGTGTTCGATGGGGTTGAGGTAAAGGCCAGTCAAGTTCTACCACACCAATCTTGACAAACCATTTCTGTATGGACCTCGCTTTGTGCACGGGGACATTGTCATGCTGAAACAGGAAGGGCCTTCCCCAAACTGTTGTCACAGAGCTGGAAGCACAGAATTTTCTAAAATGTCATTTGCCTTCACTGGATCTAAGGGGCCTAGCCCCAGACCATTATTCGTCCTCCACCAAACTTTACAGTTAGCACTATATATTGGGGCAGGTAGTGTTCTCTTGGTATCCGCCAAACCCAGATTCTTCCGTCGGACTGCCAAATGGTGAAACGTGATTCAGCACTCCAGAGAACGCCATTTCCACTGCTCCAGAGTCCAGCCGACACTTGGCATTGTGAAATGGAAACCCATTTCATGAAGCTTCCGACAAACAGTTATTGTGCTGACGTTGCTTCCAGAGGCAGTTTGGAACTCGATAGTGAGTGTTGACAGACGATTTTTACTCGCTACGTACTTCAGCACTCGGGCGTTTCCCTTCTGTGAGCTTGTGTGGCCTACCACTTCGGGGCTGAGCCATTGTTGCTCCTGAGCGTTTCCACCTCACAGTAACAGCACTTACAGGAGACGGGGCAGCTCTAGCAGGGCAGAAATTTGACGAACTGACTTTTTGGAAAGGTGGCATCCTATGACAGTGCCACGTTGAAAGTCACTGAGATCTTCAGTAAGGTCATTCTACTGCCAATGTTTGTCTATGGAGATTGCAAGGCTGTGTGCTCGATTTTATACACCTGTCAGCAACGGGTGTGGCTGAAATAGCTGAATCCACTCATTTGAAGGGGTGCTCACATACTTATAGGGATGTAGTGTATGCGGAAGGAGGAAGCTAAAATGGCAGGTCAATTTGGTTATTTTGTCATAAATACCCCAAAAACGTATACATACTATACATAAAGGAACGCTATTTGGTCATCAATGGGCTAGGAGGGAATTCTCACAGAGGCACACACTATCCATGAACCAGGATTTCACCTTCCTTTTAAAGTTACACCAAGTGGGAATAGTTTTAACAGACCGAGGCAGACTATTCCCCTCAGAGGCTCCTGAAAATAAAAAGGTATCCTTCCCTGAATCTGTTTAGATTTTTTAGCAAATTTATTGAAAAATGAAATACAGAAATATCCAAGTATTCATGTCCCTTTGCTATGACACTCCACATTGAGCTCAGGTGCATCCAATTTTCTTTGATTCTCCTTGTGTCACACCCTGATCTGTTTCACCTGTCTTGTGATTGTCTCAATCCCCTCCAGGTGTTGCTTATTATCCCTGGTGTATATATCCCTGTGTTTCCTGTCTCTTTGTGCCAGTTCGTCTTGTATGCTTTTCAAGTCAACCAGTGGATTTCCCGTACTCCTGCTTCTATTCTCTTTTGCTAGTCCTCCCGGTTTTTGACACTTGCCTGTTTTCTGGACTCTGTACCCGCCTGCCTGACCATTCTGCCTGCCCTGACCTTGAGCCTGCCTGCCACTCTGTACCTCCTGGACTCTGAACTGGTTTTGACCTTTTGCCTGTCCACGACCATTCTCTTGCCTATCCCTTTTGGATTATTTAATAAATATCAAGACTCAAACCATCTGCCTCCCGTGTCTGCATCTGGGTCTCGCCTTGTGCCCTTATGACCAAGAACCCAATGACCACTCTGACAGAACTACAGAGTTCATTGGCTGAGATGAGAGAACCTGCCAGAAGGACAACAGTCTCTACAGTACTTCACCAATCTGGGCTTTTTGCGAGAGTGGCCAGACGGAAGCCACTCCTGAGAAAAAGGCACATAACAGCACCCTTGGAGTTAGCAAAAAGGCACGTGAAAGACTGAGTGTAAGGCAAAAAAGTATGTGTTCTGATGAGACAAAAATGTATCACTTTGGCTTGAATGCAAGGTGTCTTGAGAAAACCAGGCACAAGCATGGTGGTGGCAGCATCATGCTATGGGCATGCTTTTTAACGGCAGGGACTGGGAGACTGGTAAGGCTAGAGGCAACAATGAATCAAGCCAAATGCAGGCAAATCCTTGACGAGAACCTGCTTCAAAGTGCAAACAGCCTTAGACTGGGGTGAAGATTCACATTCTAACAAGACGATGAACACAAGCATACAGCCAAAGCAACACTGGAATGGCTTCAGAACAAGAATGTGAAGGTCCTTGATTGGCTCAGCCAAAGCCCAGACTTCAATCCCATTGAAAATATGTATATGAAAGACTTGAAGATTGCTGCTCAACACTGCTCCCCAATTAACTTAATAGAGCTTGAGAAAATCTGCAAGGAAGAATGGGAGAAAATCCCCAAATCCAGATGTGCAAAGCTGATACAGACATACCCAAGAGGACTCAAAGCTGTAATCACTGCCAAAGGTACTTCTACAAAGTATTGACTCAGGGGTGTGAATACTTATGTAAATTAGATATATGTATTTCCTTTCTAATAAATTAGCAAAAATTTCAAAAAGCATGTTTTCAATTTGTGGTATTGTGTGTAGATTGGTGAGAAAAATGTATTTAATAAATGTTGAATTCAGGCTGTAACACAACAAAATGTGGAATAAGTGTTCTAAGAGTTCTTTCTGAAGGCTATGTACATACTGACGTCCTACGCATGCATACAGGATGTTATATTGAGCATTGCTGCTTTGCTTGAGTCCATACCTCTGTTTTCCTAAGAGTGGCTATCTAACAAACATGGGATATCAAGTTGCATAAACATAGAGAATATAGACAACATGAACTACAGTAAAATATACAGTATGAAGAAACTAAAAACTACCAGCTGCAATAGTCCAAGCCAGAACTATTTCTTGACAATCCAGTTTTATCAACTTTATGAGACTGTTCTGTCGTACATTACATCTTCGGTCAAGCTGAGTGACCTTGTGTTATGAGGTCGGCCTAAACCGGATGAACCAAAACTAAACACTACCGGACAGTTGTTTGGAATCCCAACCCAGGCCTGAGTCGTTTTGAGGGGTCTCAGGGCATTGTTTATAACGATCCAAATGAATTACAACAAGGATTTTGACTGAATTAGCGAGGCTCCCTTGTGAAATCAGAGCAACGGAGTGTTGCGAAGCAATGAAACCTCAAAAATGTGATTTAGGAAGAGAGAAGAGGCGAGGGTGGGTGAGATGACTGGTTAACTCTGAGACATTGAATTAGTGAGAAGTCTCTTCTCTTCCCAGCATGCAATAGCGTAGAGCTTTGATGACTGTCTGAGTAGCGATGAAAGTAGAAAGAGTCCAGCAGGGGTTTACTGTACCTTACTAATTTCTTTGCTTTAAAATGTATGATACACATTCTACAATAACAGAATATGGAAAAAATGACCTTGGCCTCCTGTAATCCAAACCATCAAATTATATATTTTAAGTTTGTTCACAGACTGTATTTAACACCAAGTAAATGTTTTTACGATGAATTTGACCCCAATTCCCAACTGTTCACTGTGTCACCCAAATCAGATAGGGAACATTCCTTCATTTCTTTGCTTTAAAATTCATGATAAACATTCCACATTAACAGAATATGGAAAAATATGACCTTGGCATCCCATCATTCGAACCATCAATTTATACATTTTAAGTTTGTTCCGAGACTGTATTGAGCACCAAGGAAACGTTTTACGATGAAATTGGTCCCAACTCTCAACTGTTTACTGTGTCCCCTAAATCAGGTAGGCACATTCCTTCATGTGATGTGGGAGTGCCGTGCTGTTAAATGCTTCTGGGACAACCTTATCAAATTAATTTCCAAGTGCATGAATGTAAATATTCTGTGCTTTGCATCTATTATGTTAATTAACTATGATAGTTCTTTGAATCTCTCAATCAATCAGAGTAGATTGCTGCCTGCCAGCAGTACTGCTGCAAAAACAGCTGGTGGCTCTTAGATGGCAATCACCTCACTCTCTCCCAATTCACCAGTGGATACAGTTGCAATTAGAAGTTGTAACGTTAAAACGATTGACGGCGAGAATGAATGGTGCTAGTCAAGGAACAATTGAGGCCTGGACATATATATATATATATATATATATATATATATATATATATATATATATATATATATATATATATATGACTGTGTAAAGAATAATCTATGAAGCCCAACACATACAAAAAAATATATATATGTACCTTTTTTCATATTTTTCCTGTCTTTCTTTGTTCAGGTCCATGGGGAAGCGGTGGTTGTGGGAGGGGGGGACTAACGAGCAACTCTAGTTGCTAGGGGCGTGGGAAGGGATGGAAAATATGGTTTCCGGGTGGGGGGGTGGGAGGAAGTCGTCGGATGGGTGGGGTTGGGGAAGTGGGGTGGAAGGTTGTGGTTGGAGGAAGACGTTGGATGGGTGGGGTTAGGGAAATGGGTTTTTATTTATTTATTTTATTTAACCTTTATTTAACTAGGTAAGTTAATTAAGAACAAATTCTTATTTTACAATAATGGCCTACCCCAGCAAAACCCTCCCCTAACCCGGACGACGCAGGACCAATTGTGCGCCACCCAATGGGACTCCCGATCACGGCCGGTTGTGATACAGCCCGGGGTTGAACCAGGATCTGTAGGGTTGGGAGATTGTGGTTGGAGGAAGACGTTGGATGGGTGGGGTTGGGGAAATGAGGTGGGAGGTTGTGGGTGGAGCCTCAATTCTCTTTTCATTTTTTTCTTTTGTTACTTACTAAATGTATTGTTACTTTTTGGCTCTGTGTCATGATCATGGTGATCAATGCTTTGTAGTTGTCTTCCTTTTTAAAACATGATTATGTATTCTTCTTTTTGAGTAGCAGCCCCATGGGTGGATGCGAGCTAACTATTAAATTATATACATTTATGTATTGTGCATGTAGCCCACCCCCTCAACAAGACAAAGATATATATATATTTGGTCACCCCAAAATATCCACACTACTGAATAGTCCTTCTGTCCATATAGCATTTTGATTAGACTGAAACAGTGATGATGAGGCACAGCGCAGGCCCCAAAGCCAAACCATTGGCTTTTCCCCATGCACCTAGATGATACTGATGGATTACCATAGTAGAAGTACATGGGATTTTGTTTTGTCCCAAAAGTAGCATGGAAATGAAGTGGAAAATGGGATATAAATGAAAATGTGGGCGAGTCGAGTGACAATAGAGTGTTTACACAGTGACAGAGACAGCAACAAGGCTCCTCTATGTCTCTTCATCAGAGCCGTCCCACGCTAGAACAAAATAACTTCTCCCAGTCCCAGCTCTTTTCTATGGGCTCCTGATGAAGAATCTTGTGTTGAGAAGAAAACCGGAGCGGGCCGGTCTAAAACTGTATATAAAGGGGAGTTTGCTTTGTGTCTTGTTTGGAGTGTCAGCAGGCCAGTGCAGCTGCATGCAGACTTTCAGGCGGCATCAGAAAAACACCCCCATAAACGAAGAGACTATTGTGTTCACCCGATTGATCTTTCATAAGGCAGTGGAGGCTAGACAGGCTGACTTTGGTGGGGCATGGATGGTGGGGTTGACAAACAAGCGAGCCAGTGTCTGTGGCAGGGGACTGAGGCTGCAGGTGCTGAGAGCACACTTGGGTTGGCGCACTAGTCCTCCCTCAGATGCCAACGATGACATTTCCTGGCTGTGCCTATACACAAGGAGGCACCCCAGCAACGGCGCTATGTCCTGGGGCAATGAATAATAGGCCACCGGAGGGTACAAAGCACGCGCGCGCACGCACACACACAGAGTCACACAGCAGTTAAAGATAATCTGTTTTTGTGGGGGAGGCAGGCTGAGCTGAGCCTGTCTTGGGGTCTGTGTGAACTGCAGAGCTAGGCATTCCACAGGGGTGGCGGAGGGAAATCACTTTATGTGTCGCGGTCTAAGCCAGCAGCCAGCGACGACCCCATGCACCAAGACCGAGCCAGGGGACGTTAATCAGCCACTGCACCAACTCATGACTTAAAACTCTTCATATTAGAGAAAGTTTACTGCAAGTAACTCTCACTCCCTTCTGGATTTGGGGAAAATCTGTTTATTACTCAGGTGTATTCAAAACAGGACAAGTGCCTGTCTGATGAAGACAGTTTTATTGAACAGACAGCGGCAGGCAGTGACTCTACAGACCTGTCTGAGAAAAAGCACAACTCTGAAGGATGTGGGTTCAAAACCCTGATGTGTATGAAATGTTCTGACCTCTTGGCCTTAATTAACAGAATTGGCTCAGCTTTTTCTTGAGTTATTTTCAGGTGTGCATTGTTTGCTGTCCAGGGGGATAGAGGAAGTCCTGGAGTCCTTTCCTGGCCTCTGAATAGGCGCCCTGGTCTCAGGGCAGTCAGAACATAATGTTTGGGGAGGGCAGCCTGGATCCAAATTTGGCAGCCTGGCAGAAAAGGATGTGCGATAAGTCAAAAGCCAAATAAGTAACCCTTATTTTTAGTAGCACACACACACTTCACACACACACTTCCTTTCTCACACACACACTCACCCAGGCCAGGCTGCACCTCTTTTCACACGGCCACTGTTTAGACTGGGAATCATCTTCCAGTTGATATGGCACGTGAGAGCAAGCTGCTCTTCATCGAAAGCCTGTCCCCACTGCAAACAACCAGGGCTGCCTGTCTTGTCTGGCATCTGCCCACTGCCTGAGAGAATATGTCCTGTTTGTTTTAATGGCCATGGAACCATGGATGTTGTGCACAGGTCACCTCAATGAATGGGCATCCTCATGTGATTTATGTTTTAGATTAACCATTCTAAATGTAGCGTTATTAAATTCGTCACTATTTTTTGGGAGAATGGAGATTGAAGAATGAAGGATAGTACAAATAAATGGTCAATAATAATCTTCATTTAAATCGTAAATGCTTAGCGTCAACTCTAAGGAATTATGAATGTAAAATGTGTAGATGTTATGTTTATTATTACACAATAACATAAATTACTCCTTGACATATGATCAAGAAAAAGCGGATATATGGGGTGAGGGGTACGATATTGTCAGAGATCTCTTGAGTAGCCCACATGGCTCGTCTCTGGTATGGGAACTCATTAGATTCCCAGTGGGGGTAGGGGCAACCTGCCCCACCATGGAGCCACTGATGCGACCCAGGGCAAGCTGTCTCATAGACACAATAAAAATACATGGCCAGGAACTGCTTGAATTAATAAAGATTGGAAGCTAAATAAAGGCGAATAAAGGGCAATAACAATAAACGTTTTACAAGCACACTACTTCAGGACATCATCATTGCCCTATTGAGCATTTTCAACAATACTGGTGGGGTTGTGAGCTATTTTGTATTAAAAACAGCAGAAAGGTATTCATACTTTTCCAGTAATGTGATGTCCGTGGGTCTTCAGGAAGCTTCAGGGGTTTATCAGTCACCGTCAGACTTATCAGGACAGAGGGAGGAGGAGGGAGGAGAGGAAGGGCTGATAGACCTCCAGAAAGAAGATGAGAGGGAGAGAGGGAAGTGGACAGCGGTGTTGGGGACAAGCCTTCCACACTAGACCATCCCCACCTCCTTCAAACAGGGAGGAGACCCCTCCTCCCCCCATCTCTCTCTCTGTCTTCCCCACTTCTGCTTCCCCGTCTCTGTTCACAACAAGCACTATTGAAGTACGGGCAGAAAAACAGTAATATTTTACCCTGCAAACAAAGCCCCCTTTTATCAAAAAGCACTCTTATCTACCAGGTTCCATCTAGTACCTCCTACAGAAAGCTTTATAGCATCTATTTTTGCTCTGTGTAGACTATTCTTAAACCTGCTGAGCCAGCTATTAGATTCAGGCAAACATACAGTATATGGCTATTAGTGTATATATTGGAAATGAAGTATGTGTACTTTGAGTAAAATGAAACATCTCCATTAGTTTCAGAAAGAAACAACCACTTGAAACCACAGAAAGCTTGCTTTTCAACACAGTTTTTTTTTCATTTTAGAGTGCATGTGATAGAATGGCACAGAATAGGATGTAATTGGTTTATCGTCATAAAACATAATAACGAGATAGTAACCTTTTCCCTCAGTTTGTTTGGTTTAAAAGCTACCTGTGACATTTCATATAATTTATATTCAGAAGGTGTTTCAAATAGCCAACCTCTGACTCCGTCAGTGAACAAAGTAATTGCTAGTTGTACATGGCATAAAACATGTTATGTAGTCATTATAAGTGAGGAGAAGAAGTGTAAGAAGGTAAACAAACTAGCTTATTTGACAGAGTCTGGGCAGGTAGGGAGAAACAAGTTGGGACATTCAAGCGAGGGCAGGTTTTTATGAATGGACGTTTTTTTTCTGACTTCTAACTCCCCCTCTCTGGCTTTGTGAATGAAAAACAACTGGAAAACCTAGTATAAAGACTCTTTGAGTCCCAAACTCTGATTGGCTACTGCTTTTCTAACTCCGCCCATGGTTGCTAGGGACCCAGACAGTCTCATAGCGGATTGGTTCAAAGAGAGAGCCTAGATTTCATTCATAAGTCAGGTCATTCATTAAGACAAAGGAAGAAATTCGAGCCCTTGAAAGAGGAAATCCACGATTCACCAAGTCATTTGGCCAAGCGAGCGACAGAGAGCAAGAAAAGCAAGTCTACGTAGTCCAAATCAACACTCAAGTCTGGAAAAGAATTGACAACATTGTTTTTTGGGGCATTTCTGTCCCATGCTTATAACACACGCATTAAGCTTTTCATTTTCTTATTGTTGACTATTATAAGCAAGGTGAGGTTAAAACTGGTATTTAGTTGCCCTCTGTAGCCCATACAGTTGAGACGCGACATCTGTTTCTTTTCACATTATCCACGGTTTCCATTTTCTCTCTGGGCATTGATGTAGCCTAAATAGAAAGTATAAGCCTATACTTTTTAGTAAGAAAGGACTATACTTTTTAGTAAGAAAAGCCTATACAATTTGTCTATTGTAGTTTTATACGTGCATGTCCTATAAAATCACAATTTATTGGTTTGCCTGACGATTTTACAACTGCAAATTCTACATGATTATTCTATTTAGCCGACAAAAACCTATATGAGCCACATTTCAAATAACATATTATAACTATAGAGGAGCAAATGGCACATTGCATAGGCTTGTTTATTGAGTTAATTTTGTGCGGTATCTGATGACTGTCTATCCCGAACCACAGACTACAGTCTAGCTAGCGGTAAAGGTGGCACCAGCCCGCTGGGTAATCACTCGCCATAGCTTCCCCTCTCTGCATTTTTTTGTGAATGGAGCTCATTAGGTATGCAGCTTTCTCCCAGCTCCATTCACAACTATCGCTCCCCCTTGTCCCTCTCTCCCTGCAGGCTGCGTGGATCACATTCAACTCAGCCTAAATGATCACAAACGGTTAACGGATGGATTATAAAATGGATGGATATTTGGACCAGCAAGTGCCTTACACTTTAGCAAATGTACGTATGTATAAAGTCATGTATTTTATTATGCTGTACTCAATTTTAAGACTTGGTTACCGGGCTTTCTCTTTCGATCGCCCGTTGCATGCGATTTATTTGAAGCAACTATGTGCGCGATGAAAACTATTTTCAGTTCGGTTCTAAACTATCAAAAGGTCTGCACAATTTTTTGAACTAAATAATATAAATGACAGCTTTTATTTTACACTGTTTATTAACATATTTCTTGTCTCTAGACAGGAGATGTTGACAGTGTAACACCGAAAATGGGCTAACAATTTGAGAGGGCAAATGGAACGATAAAGCGCGTTTGAGTTGCATCACTATTGCAATTCACAGAGACAACCAGCATTGTTTTTCTGTTGTGGTATATAATTTTTTTGGTCTGAAATTATAAGAAAAAAATAAAAACACAGAAAGTTACAACTATAATGATAATAATTCTAATAATTAGGCTACTGATAATAAGAAAATAATAGCCTTGTAATATCCAAATTATAATGTAATACGTACTTATTTTAGTATTTATAGCCATATTGACAAATTAACTAAACCAATTAGTGACAGTGGGCATGTTCTATGTAGCCTGTGACATCAAAGGGTGTACTACATGTTTGATTGTATTTTCCAGTTCTGTAATATTTCTGATGCTTTGCAGAAGTCACAAGGAAATGGACCCCTAAATAGACTGTTGATGGCAGCGAAAAGGAAATACATGGACACGGAATTACCCCCTCAGGAATCTGAAGGTAAAGTTAGAACTCCAGAGGAAGCTTGTAATGGCCTAAAGTCCCTTTGCATGACACGTTTACCTCGTCAATGCTTTGCCTACCAATCCGGCAAGCAGATATATCACTTATATTTATGGATTGATAAATATGTCTTAACTTGTCTAAACCTGAACTAGCTGACATGACATGTGTCTAATGATCTTTGACCTTGTTGTTCTGTTGTATTCATGTGTGTGTGTGTGTGTGTGTGTGTGTGTGTGTGTGTGTGTGTGTGTGTGTGTGTGTGTGTGTGTGTGTGTGTGTGTGTGTGTGTGTGTGTGTGTGTGTGTGTGTGTGTGTGTGTGTGTTTAGACCTCTTTCAGGATTTAAGCCAACTTCAGGAGACATGGCTCACTGAAGGTAATGTGTTTTTTTAAAGTATTACTTGTGTATGTTTCAGTGGCATAGTCAATGATGAAAACATATGAGTGGTATGGCAAAATACCAACATAAACGGGGAAATGTCAACAATATTTCTACAAGCAAGATACTATGTTAAAATATGCATTTGATCTATTGAACATTAGTCGTATTGATACCCTGGAGGACCAGCCTTGGTCAGACAGATATGAACATGGAAATGGTCCATAACAACGTCTATTGATATAGTTGTGTGTGTGGGTGGGTTTGATCCCAATTGCTCAGTTAATGACTTCTTGGTTGATGAGAACACTTGGATAAAATACTTAAACTATGCTTATAAATCTGTCATACCACCACTAAGCAGCAATGGCTTCAAACAATTCTTGGTCATGATAGAGCTCATTTCTCCAGAAGTATATGTATTCAATTTCTACAGATGTATTAATGTAGAGTGGGACTGAAATAATCTACAGTATGATAATTGCAATGAATTGGTATATAAGTTATGTGTACCAAATAGTCATCAGGCTACACCAGGAAAGGCCTAATATTGTGTGCTAGACACACAATACACAGGGTGAAGTACCAAGACTTTGTTTCTTACAGTAAAACAAGGACGTTTAGGAAGTGAAGAAACCCTCGGGGAGTTAAAACATGCTGATGCAATACACATGGCCATTAGTGACAGAAAAAAATGTCCTTTGTGAACATAGACAGGACATGATTAGCTGTAAACATGCCCTATTTTGGCCTTGCTGGCATGTAGTATGCTCGCGTGCCAATACGCCCAGCCAATGCAAACAAGCAGCATGTTAAGCCCCTGTCCCTTAACGCACATAGCGATGAAATGGACCCAGGCAGCAATTGTCAGCAGTGTGGAGTTTAAAAGTACAACGTGACGTACGCTCTGAAGAAGCAATTATGTGTTAAGACGGGACAACAAAACCCGAGGAATGACTCACGCTTGTTTGGTAATGTTTGGTCAATCTGGGGCCCAGAAGTGGCAAGGCAATATGTAACGGGTTAGCAATCTCTAAACCAGAAATGCAGCCGACTACGAAATGTTTGCCATCTTAAACCAGCCAAATTGATACCCTGTGATTTAGAGCAGACCTGGGTCAAATATACGCTGGAACTGTGCTGGAAAGGTCAACGTGAAAAGAAAATACCCGAGGCAACACAGTATGGTTCGGGGTCGGCACGGTAGTGTGAAAAAGGTCAAATGGGCCTCCCTCTTAAGAAAAACTACTGTTTATGAAGCCCGGCAAACAATTGTCTCACTGTATCTAGGCCTAGGTGCCTATTCTCATGCAGCGTCAAACTGACAAGTTCACACCACCACGCTCCACAGACAAAGACAAAGCCAACACCAATAAAAGGGACAACAATGAGAACCACTCCGAAGTCTGATCCCTTTGATGGACATTTTATTTGAATTCAGTCAGCCATAAAGGTAACATGCATAGCAGTAGATATGGGGTGCTGTTGTACTGCATTAAGAGATTGGTTAGAAGAAGAGGGTCACTGGGCCAAAGAGAGAATTAAAAAGCCGAGCTGCCTGGGTGGAGGTTGGTGGTGTAACTATCATGTGTTTTTTAACCCTAAATAATATATTGTTTTTGAGCTCTTCTGGCAGAACTCCTCTTTCCTTTTACATGAATTACAGGCCTGTCATTGTGACTGATTGTGGTTACAAGGGATTCACCCGCGTAGCAGGAAGGAGTTTTCTGCTAGAGAGAGCGGGAGAAAGGGAGAGGGGAGACAGGAACGTTGAGAGAGAGAGAGTTCAGGAGCTGGTCTCGTCTTGTCGTTTTCCTTTACGTTTATGACAGAGTTCTGCGATCCTCTCAGGATCTCCCATTGAGAAAAAAAAAGTAATTCAAGGTGTCTGGAAGAAAAAAAGGAAACATGCATCTGTGCTCATATAAACACACTTTCTGTCTTGTGCTGACTTGCATCCCAAAGACTTTTGACGAGGTGTTCCTGGAAGCAAATCGGATACACACGCGCGTTCACGCTCACACACACACACTCTCCCTCTGTCTGCCTAAGCACAGGGGTTGTGCTCTTGTCTGCGAGCCAGTCACACTGACGCTCCGACATCCTTAATGGGGGTTTTTTCTCTTCCCTTTCTGAGCTCGATCCAACGTGTTCCATTTTAGACATGTTGAAACTAGTGGAAATGATTTATTGTTTGGTCTGGTGGACTAAATATTGGCCTCTGCTCTTTCTCATAAAACAGCTTTATCCCTCTCCTTAGGGCAAAAGACTGCAAAGTTAAAAGGGGGTAATAATATTACCGTATAGCAACAAGGCACAGTATTATATAAGAAATCAATGTAATTCATCTGAACATGCTCCAAGACGCCATCATCCGGTTTCCTCCTCACAGGAAGAGGGGAAGAAATACGTGAAAGTGGATTTTGAAGTTCTTATTTTCTCTTTTCACTCCGTTTTGGTTTCCAAGCCAGGTTTTATGGTCTGGTAGCTGGTGGATGAACTGAGAGGGGACCTTTCGGATAGTTTCGGGTCTTTACTTGGCTGGGTGATGTCACAGACGCTGGCACTTACTCACTATCTCTTTGTGGGTTCTATGGACTTGCTCTGTTTTTGAGGGAATAAAGTGGAAGTAATTTTTCTTACTCCATAGTTTCAATTTGAGAGACTTTTTAATGTTCATTGTAAATTAACCTTCAGATTTGGTTTCCTATAATACTATACAATCTCATGTTCCTTATTCTGGTTATGTTAAACAATTTCAGAGTGGAGAGTGGATATGTGCTTCCTATGTGGTGGAATTTTGTTTTCGCTGGCCATTATGGACAGATTGTTGTCTCAATATTTAATGATAACCATCAACTTTTCCTAAGTATACCATTGCGTAACTGCAAGACCAAAGCAATGGAAAAAGCAGGAACCTTTCAAATTGGACTGATGCTAGTTGTAAGGGTTTCTAGCCCTGGCTGCAGGCGAGGTTTAGGGTTAGGCCATTTAGCCGCATGTAGCTAATCAGATGCCAGTGTGCTCATGCATGGCTCACTGGGTAAATTTGACCTTTTCACCCTTTTGGGTGTTGGCAGTATACTAATCTGGCTTTCCTAACCTGTTTGTGTGGTGCAATGTCCAGTGCTTGGGAAGACAGTTGATATCGGAAATGTATTTGGATCTGAACATCTTGGTAAACAGGATAGTACAATACTATCAAGCCCCGTTGCACCTGTACCCAATGGGCTGGGTTTGCATAAAGACAATTCAGAATGTTAGGGCCTAGATGGTAGGATCCGGTTCATTTCAATATAATATCAATTATAAGGTTGGAAATTAAACTCACTCCAAGTTAAGATCTAGTATGAATGGATTCATATTTATTTCACCATTCACCATTCACCACCACCATTCATTTGGATGATTTCTGCTGTTTTTGTGATTGAATTATTCAACAAAACATCACTCATTCTTACTAGATAGTGGCATTGTGACCAAGATCTAACCCTAAATAGTGCTAACCTAAACTTGTTCTCAGCTCCCCCAACTTCCCTCTCAGTTCCTCGTCCTCCTAACACCTCCAGCTTGACCTTTGAACGCACCTCAAAGCAGGTGACGAATTCCAGAACACTTCACTGGCCGCAGAGCATCTATATTGTCCAAGAACGTCCTCCAGCTTCACAAACTGGGTGTAAGACCGAAAGAAGAAGTCTGATTTCCTTCCTTGTTTAAAATATCCTGTTTAGTCTGTCTTTGCTCTGTGATGAAAAGCACACACAAACAAGTACACAAAATGCACACAATTTACATGTCACTGACGTCTTCCTGACACAATCGCAATCAGGTCAATGAGGGCTAAAGATATCTTTGTGGTTCTTTGGCCGGGGTTTGGACATACATGTTTGGACATGGGGGGGAGGAAGGAAAGCCAGCTCCACCTCTCTATTTATCCATCTATCACCAGTCTGGTTCGATAGCTAGCCTACGTGAGTGACAGTAACCCTCTCTCCACTGTAAGTGCACCTCTTAAGGTCATAAATCACCCTGTGCTGCCATCGTTAGGCCTCAAGTCAGAGCATCGTCCATCATACCGAAAGACAGCTTCACAAGCCAGTCTGAAGTTTTCAGAAGGGACCCTGAGATGTTCCTGGTCAGCTCGTGTGGTCAGGAAAAGCTCCTGACCCTAGTTGAGATCAGTCCAGAGGCAGAAGAGGAAGTGAGAAACCCCACTCCCTCATTTTTTCTGGTTACATTAGTTAATGAACTAAGTAGACCAGACCCAGCTTCTATCGCACTGGTGTCTATGGGAGAGCTATATGCTTAAGCAGATCGGAACTTACCATTTTTCCCAATGATAAATGGCCTGAGTGAACTATCTTTCTTTTCCACCTATTTTGATCAGTCCAGAATAAAACACAATCAATAATCACAGTTACGATGTTTGACTGAGGTCAAGGCAATGACTTGAGGTTAAACCCTCCCGAGCTGCAGCTCAAAGGGTTAACTAATAAATCAGTGTTTGTGCCGTCAAGACGTTGAATGCCACATGAAACAAGGAGCTAAGCATCATTCCCCCCTTGACTATGTGGTGTTGGCAAAATGCTGGCACGCTGGAAAGTGTGGAGGTGAAGGTCGCTTGGCTGGATCCAGGTAGTGAGTCAAGTTTCATGGCCAAGGAGAGAGTCTGGCGAGGCCCAGTAGCATGAACGCCAAGGCCCATGGACAGGGTGAGCCGAGCTTCCACACTGGCAAGGCTGCTGGACAGCATGAAGCACCAAGACTGGCTCAGTTAATAGGAAAATGCGCAGGTGTAGACCTTACTGTGAAATGCTAACTTACCAGCCCTTAACCAACAATGCAGTTCAAGAAATAGAGTTAAGAAAATATTTACTAAATAAACTAAAGTAAAAAATCGAATGAAAAGTAACAATAAAATAGCAATGACGAGGCTATATACAGGGGGTACCAAGTCAATGTGCGGTGGTACAGGTTAGTCAAGGTAATTTGTACATGTAGGTAGGGGTAAAGTGGCTATTCATAGATAATAAACAGTGAGTAGCAGCAGTGTAAAAACAGGGGGGGTCAATGTATATAGTCAGACAGGCTAGCGTAGTGCTCACTGTCTAGGTAAATTGCAGACCACCAAGGCTAGCTACAGTAGGTTAACTGATAGGCTTATAGCATTCTGCTCAAACCATGACATGACGCTAACGGTTTCTCTTTCTTTTCTGATTTCAGCTCAAGTGCCTGACAGTGACGAGCCGTTTGTTCCTGATTTCCACACCGAAAACTGTAAGTAAAGATTGCATTAGTGTAAAATCTAAGAATTCTGTGTTTGCGTGTTTGTTTTGTGTGTGTGTTTGCGTGTATGTGTGTGTGTTTGTTTAGTGTGTGTGTGCGTGCGTGCGTGTGTGTGTGTGAGAGAGATATAGAGAACTCAGATACGGGGTCAGCATTGGGTTGTGAAACTGCTCGAGGCTTGGGTGGAGCTACTGTATTTGTCGAAGTCACATTAATCTTTGCCTGGGAAAAAGCATTTCTGAGACACAAACTTAATACATGACCTACTCATCATGGGTGAATGTGGATGCTACCATTGTCCTCCTCTATCCATTTGCATGGTTTTGAAAAGCTGAATGGATCAGCCCAGGAAACCAGTAAAAGATCATTCAGACTCCAGGTACAAAGACTCCCTTTTGTGTATGTCTGAGGTGTAAGAGGGGAAAGCAAATTCCTATACTACACAACTGCGCGGCTGCTATTTGAATGGGTTTCCCTTTTTGTTGTGTTTTTAAACAATGGTGATTCAGAGTAGGGGAGTGTGCGCTTTGCAAACAGCGTCCTCTGTGCCTTTTTCATTCAAACTCATTCATAGACTTATGGGTGAGTTCACACAATATGACGAATGGGGAAATAATATATTTAACAGCAAATTTGACGCAAACTTAACATAGCAATTTTGATGGGTTAAGTCTTAATTAACTTGAACATGTTTTGAATAAAATTTAAACATGAGAATAAATCTGAAGTTTTATTGTGTGTATTTTAAACGTAGCAATTGAGTTCCCCCTGGCCCCGTTCAAAACCCAACCGCTATTGTGGGTAAACACTGTGCCATTTATCCCCAGTGACAACTGTCCCAGTAACACATGCCCAGTGAAACATATTGTTCCTGTCTGTGGGACAACAATGGTAACGAGGAAGCGGCGATGAACCCTAGAGCATGCAAGGGTCATGTCTACTTAACCCCGGGCCAGCCCAACCAATCGGCGGTCAGCCTGCTGCCCATGGTAGACGTTGGTATGCTCCGTAGGGTCAGTGGGACTTCACTTTGACAGGCAGCTCACTTATACACAGTAGTCTGAGCCGAGACGGGCTCAGGTTGACAGACAGCGCTCCTGCTAGCACCTGCTGTTCACACTCAATGACCAGAAGACTCTCTATTCAACATGATTTGATGGAAAGCTCCAAGTTGACAGGCTGCCATAGACATAAAGATATTCTTCTACATGTTTGTGGTTGCGACTTGAAGTGAGTTATTGAAGCCCCCAGCGTGTTTGATGAGGGCCTCTATTCCCATACCCGATTTTGCATTATTCTATCAAACTCATCGCTCTTCAGCCTTGTAATATAGTTCTAAACAGGTGACAGGTGTTAGGGAATCTCAGAGTACAGAGCGTAAAGCCGGCAAACAAAGTCCTAATCCCTTGTGCCAAAAAATAATTGAAGCCGTATTGAAAAGGCGCCACAGCAAATCAAACATAGTTGTTTTCTGAGTCAGGTTGTTACCTGTATGGGTGTGGAAAACAGAGGGAGATAGAGAGAACGAGAGAGAGATGAGGGAAAACAGAGCGCCAGGCTTTGGGACACTCTGGAATGCTAGATTAAGGAGATGGGGGGGGGGGGGGGGGGGGACAAGAAGTGATTGTGCAATACCTGCACATCTGGTAAATCTATGTAATCTCTTTCCCTTTTCTCTCAATAACAGCTAACAAGCATGCTCTGTCTCCAGAGTTCCACTGAGGGAAGGTTATGTAAACACGTCGTTTACCTCCTTACCAGTGGTGGAAAAAGTACTCAGTTGTCATACTTGAGTAAAAATAAAGATACCTTAATAGAAAATGACTCATGTAAAAGTCTTGTCTCATCGCTACAACTCCCGTACGGGCTCGGAAGAGAGGAAGGCCGAGAGCCATGCGTCCTCCGAAACACAACCCAACCAAGCCCCACTGCTTCTTAACACAGCGCGCATCCAACCCGGAAGCCAGCCGCACCAATGTGTCGGAGGAAGCACCGTAAACCTAGCGACCTGTTCAGCGCGCACTGCACCCCGCCCGCGATGAGACAACGATATCCCTACCGGCCAAACCCTCAAGGATATCCCTAACCCAGACAACGATAGGCCAATTGTGCGTCGCCCCATGGGCCTCTCGGTCGCGGCCGGCTGCGACAGAGCCTGGGCTCGAACCCAGAGTCTCTGGGCAATGCAGTGCCTTAGACCACTGCGCCACCCGGGGGGCCCCTTAGTTTCACCTTTTAATATTTTTTAGAATTGTCTGAGACCAAATATGCCATTGATAAATGTGTTGTTACTGAAATAAAAATTTTGTGGAAAGCAGTTCTTTATGTTCTGTTAGACGGAGAGCAGCCCAAGAGATGTGTCCCATTCATATATTTTCTCCTGCAAGTAAGCGGAAGCGTCTCCCCCTCTCCCTTAGTCTTCATTCATAAAAAAGTGCTACAGTACTGTTACCCCGTTTTGTGACCCCCTCTCTCTTTGAGTGAATTGTCTGACCCCTCCCTCTTCCTGTCTCTGTACAAACTAAGATGAATTATAACTCTGGACACCCCTCTCTCTCCTTTTCACCCTTCTACCATTTTGCTTTCTCTACGCTGAGCGTTCCAAGATGTGAGCTAATCCAACTATTTCAGAGCTGTGTGGGCCGATTGTTTAGTTTTGGACCTTGTAGTAATTATATAGGAAGTTGTGGCTGTAGATGCGGTTCTAGTCCTTTAGAGAGAAAATGGGAGACGGAGAGAGAGAACGAGAGACAAAAAGAGAGAGAGAGAGAGAGAGAGAGAGAGACTGCAGTTGAGTGCAAATGCTCACGGCAGTCCGTCTCTTCGGTAGGAAGCGTTATGCCTAGTCATGAATTTATGACCTTCCCTCTTGTTTGTGCTGTTGTGTTCCCCTGCTCACTGGTTCGCTCAGAGCTGGCCCAATCAGTCCCCATTTGGAGCAGAGGGACCATGAATTGGCGAGCTCCTACCTCTCTTTGCTCTCTCTCCAGTTGAACAAAAATAAATATGCAGGCCAGTGTTCTCGACTTTCCAAAATACAGCTGCTATGCAACAAGTCTGCTGAAACATCCAGGTGACTGACAGATATGCAGGGGTACCGTTCGCCCCCAGGAAGGGCGATTCCTCTTCAATGTGTGTGTGTGCGCGAGTTTGTGCGTACATGTGAATACACGACTGAATGGGTCATTTCTCTCCAGAAACACGTGCATCCTGGCCACCTACAGCCACACACTATGCACATGCGCACACAAAACACACACACACACACACACACACTTCAGCACCACAGTTTTATGAATGGGCTGGTTGTGAGAGACTGGCTGAGGCAGCACATTGGGTTAAAGGGAGGGAATCTCCATTCATGAATTGGACGGCTGTTATTCTACCACCACCACAAAAAGAGAAGGTGAACACGTCAAATGCCTTCAGTCTCACCATTTGGTTTCTGCTAATGTTATCTTTCAGTGACAAAGGAGTTCGATTTATTTTCCAAAAGTAAACGGTTGTTTTCCCTCTTATAATGCACCCAATGTTATAATACTATAATACTTTTCCAACAAAAATGGTCTTCCGTGGGTGATCTAAATGTTGTGCGTAGTATGTCAGGGGAGAAGTGCATTTGCATGTTCAGGGAGAGGAAAGGGGGATTTGAGGAACGGCTGGTCTTTAACGTTCTCCACAGCTGGAACCTTTTCTCTTTCTAAGACGAGAGCAGGGGAAAACCAAGGGCAACAGATGCAGGCAGGCCTAAAAATAACAGACTGGGTTCCACGTTTAGCAATAATACACAGGAGCACGAGAAACCAGGAGATCACATCAACAAACCAAGCATGCCATCACTAAATAGCGTCGAGGTTAATTACCCTTGGTGACGCTAATGTTATGCCCAAGACGGACAGCGAGGGATATCCCTAGATTCTGTCTCCGTGACATAGCTGGGTCCTGTTCAGTAGGGAGAAAACGTTTTGCTCCGGTGTGTCTTACTAAACATGGCGGTGGTTTGCTCAGTTTTCCAACCGCCACATGTTTCTTTAAGAGGGGATCATTGATGGTTGAGGCTGAGGTCTTGCTATTGCCATAGTGACTTGCTGACACAGGACAGGCCGTGTGTGGAGTGAGCCTTGTAGGGCTGTATTGATCCTAGCGAGGGATGGGGAGGGATAGATAGATAAAGATAAAGTGTAGATAAATCAGGAAAGTGGGGGGGGGGGTCACGCAGCATGCTTGCCTGTGCCTCGGGGCATCATGTTGAGATCCCAATCGCTAAACAGAGAGAGAGGAAGAAATAGAGAGATTGAAGGGAACGATACAGTGAGAGGATCTGTGGATGTGGCATGTGCTCTGATATTTACAGGGAGTAGTTTGACCAGGCTTTCTACTGGGCTTGATGGGAACTTAGTGCAGCATGTGTTATCTATCTCCTTCAGTCAAGATAAGCCTGGTCCGCCCCTATATCTCCTCCCCTCCCTCTCTCACTTCTCCACTTGATGGATATTAGCCGGGTCAGTGGGAGCTCTTTATATAATTTCAGTAACAGCCGGGGGGGGGGGGGGGGGTCGATTGACACATTAAACATTAAGAGGGGACAGCTATATTGGGGCTGAGGGATCGAGAGTGAAGGGTCAATATTTTGCCACATTACTTACACCCCCGGCTTTCTGCGATGGAACGACCCACTCGCTGCCCGTGTCCTGGGATGGGGATGTATTGTATTGTGCCTACTAAACGGCAATGGGGAAGAAAGATTTATAGATGGTCACAGGCCACTTAAAAAATATCACCGCAATGCACTGGGGATGAAATGGACAATAGATAAAGTGTGATTAATTAAAATAAATAAAAAATATATATATACATACATGTTTTTTTGTCAGTACAAAGGCTATGGCCAACTTTGATTCAACTTTGATTATAGTGCTGCTACGTGCACTTTGATGCTGTTATTCACCATGCTATAACACATTAGTCAAGAATATACTATTCCCATAATACATAACACGTGACATGCCTGTGTTAGTGCTAAGTGCTGCCCTCGCTAAGTCCTATGTCCACTCCTTGTCTTGTCCAATGGGATGGCCATAACACAGTCACGTGATGTTCACACACTTTTTTATTTACAGCAATATCTCCATCTTCACTGTCAAATTGTGAAGTCATTTACCACATAGAGCACACACATGATAGGAAAATGAAAAGGGAATTCCTTACAGTCCAAAAAAGTCGACCTGACATCAAATGTTCGAGAAGTGAGAAGTGAAACTTGGATGACAGCAACGTGTGACACTCCGTTCTCCGGTCACACTCCATTCTCTGTGTCTGTCACATCCTTGTTTCCAAGACAACATCAAGCTACACCTAATAATAATAATACATGAAACACTTCTGTTTATCTTAAAGCATCACATAGTTGATCTGTTGTGCTATGTCGCTTTACCGTCCAACCACTTTCTGTTGATACTACAGTGCTCTCTATCAATCTTGTCAGGCTTGTTTGGCAGGTATCTGACAACACTGCTTTAAATATTCAAAGAAGCCAAGTCGCAAAGGCATTAGCCGATCAGAAAGGGTGACCGGTAAATCAGATAGGTACACTAATGGTTAAATGGACCAAGCGATGATGTTTGTAATAGACATTGAGACCACTCTGGGGCCCAGCGTTGGCTTTTAGAGATCTCCAGTTGTCAGTTCGCCCCTCGCTCTCTCTCTCTCTGCTCTTTCTGATTGTGCATTGACCTGAGAAGCACACATGTTCTGCACATGTTTCAGTTCGACAGTGGAATTGCTGCTGGATTGTCTTTCCAGTCTCAATGAGGTGGAACAGATTGAATCGCCGTCGGTGACTCACCATCCCACTGGATTTTCCGCGGACCACACTTTTACATGCAGTACTTTCAATGTGTGGGCCAACATACTCGGAATGAACATTTCATCGTTTCAATATCTCCTAAATGTTTACAGTAAGTGAAATTGAAGGCCTTTCTTCTCTACTTGATAGGGTTGAAAGTTACAGCAGTGGCAACAAGCCCAGTTGAAAATAAGAGCTATGAATCACCACAACAGAAAAGGTGGCACAGTGCTGTGTAGATGAAGTGGCATGTGTTAATATACTGTATTTGATCTCCACTATCATAACATATAAAAAAAACGATTGTTTATCCCTCATGTACCCTACTTTCTACAGTTGAGCCAGGCCACAGAGACAGAGAGAGGATTGCCATTTGGCATGTCCCAGAAATCAATACGTTCCTTTGAAATCTTTAGAGGCACATAATTGGGCATCCCTGTTGTTTTTATTGAACTGTCTGTCATTGTTGGGATCAATTTGCCAGTGAGGAACCATCTCTCGCTCTCTCTGACTCCCAAGAAACCCTCCATGGGCTCTACTAAAGCTGTTCCAGGGTGTACAGTACATATGTAGTTTATATAACTCGTGTACTAATACAGGAAACTGTATATCATCTAACATTCAAGGAACAATCATGTGACAGTTGCCCATATTTGAAATGGACTATAGCTACAGTGGATGTTCCCTTCAATACATCTCCTTTCATTCTCATGGTTTGCCTATGGCAGATAGCCTAGTGGTTAGAGCGTTGGAGCCAGGAACTGAAAGGTTGCTGGTTCAAATACCTGAGCTGACAAGGTGAATAATCTGTTGATGTGCTTTGAGCAAGGCATTTAACCCTCATTTGCTCCACTGGTCCTGTACTACTATGGCTGACCCTATAAAACCACACGGTTCACTGCACCTATCTGGTGTACATGACAATAATACTATTCACCCTATTTGACATTGCAACTGAGATACAGTTAACCAGAATGATAAGTCACTGGGAATCTCTTTGACTGGCTGGTGGGTACAGAAGCTTATCCCACTGCTGGCTTGCCTCTGAAGCTAAGCAGGGTTGGTCCCTGGATGGGAGACCAGATGCTGCTAGAAGTGGTGTTGGAGGGCCAGTAGCAGACACAAAAATACAGTATATATATACCAAGGTGCCATGTTTCGGATAGGATGTAAAACGGGGTGTCCTAACTCTCTGTGGTTGCTAATGGCACTTATCGTAAGAGTAAGGGTGTTAACCCCATTGTCCTGGCTAAATTCTCAATCTGGCCCTCATTCCATCAACCCCAGCTTCCAATTGGCTCACTCATCCCCCTCCTCTCCCCTGTAACTATTCTCCAGGTTGTTGCTATAAATGAGAATGTGTTCTCAGTCAACTTACCTGTTAAAATAAGGGTAAAAATAAGAAGCTGTCACGTCCTGCAGACTTCCAGAGACTGACTTCCCATCCCGGAGATAAACACCCTAATGTAAAGCTCTCCAGATCCTCTCTCGCTGAGTTCAGGTTTGATTACTCTAGAGAAGAACTTTTAATGGTAGGAAACGCTCTGTATAAAATAAACTGAGGAGATTACAGAGGGGGTTTCCTAACTGGCATTCAACCCTTTCTTCTACTTGTTTGATCATTGCCATTAGCTACCAAACTATAACTGGAATCCTGTACAAACCTAAGATCACAAGAGGATAGTAATCATACCCTATTTAGGGGTTCACAGCAAAGCTGGATCAATTTTGCTCCATCTTGGAAATTTTTGAAAACCTCAATTTCTTAACTTAGTTTCAGAGAAGATAAGGGATTGGTTAAGAGATGTCTGAGTTATTGCTCAATCGGGAAATCAGATTTGAAGTGTCCATTTAAATCCGTTGTAAATCCACTTCACAAAGGCCTGTCAACTTGACACTTTTTAGCGACATTACCATGATGAACCATGTTAAGTTTGGCATTGATATCTTAAAAAATAAGTAAACTATTCTGCCCGACCAAGCAAAAAGGCAGTACCTGCTCATAGCGTGGAACTGAGAAAAATGGCATTTATTTACCTTGGTTTCACAGTAACTTTATGCAGTTACTTCTAACATGACCCCCATTTTCTCCAAAACACAATACAATAGAGGCAGGATACTTGTCTACACGATTAAGCATGTATTTAATGTAGCACAAATGAGCAGTTACTGCCTTTTTGCTTGGTAGGGCAGTATTAACAATTCACTTTTTGGTTTTTGTAACGGTTACGCTTAAAATAATCCTAAGAAATCTTCTTCACATTGACTAAAAGATTCACATTTGGAATGTAGGCCCATAGTACAAGGGATTGGTCAAAAGATGGCTGCGTTATTAACAAATCAAAAATCAGATTTTATGTGTCAATTTAAACCACTCTAACTCCACTCCACAGTGGCCTATCAACGTGAAACTTGTCATTGATATCATAGACATCCCTAAAATGAACTGCACTGAATTTGGTGTTGATATAAAAAGTCAAACTATTGACAACTCATTCTTTGCACATGTAACGCTAATGCTCACAACAATTTTCTCCTTATGAACGTCAGATTCACTCCAGACGTTGTATTTAGACTCATGATTTCACATAAAGGAAGATTGTTCCTACATGACAGAGTACTTGCTTTGCTATCCAAATGATCTTGTATTCTTTCTGTCATCCTGAACACCGTTTATTGCTGCTCGCAGCTTTATGTTGTAGTCTTCCTTGACGCTTCATGTTTTTAACTTTGTCTCGTGACGTCACAACACTCTGAATCCTCAATTCCTCTTTGCGTTACACAAAGTAGCATGAGATATTTCTTTAGCACTTAAGCTGCAGAAGAATGTCCCATTTCAGACAAGCTTCTGGTGATCCTCAGTCCTGAGGAGTTCCCACTAGTACCTTAATCCAGTCGAGGACACTTTGTGTGGACGAGGATAGGGGTGGGGAGGGTGTTGTGGGGGTCTCGGGTCCTGAGATTTGTTTGTGGTGGGTTTTGACTGAATAGCGTCCCTCCACGATGATCCCTCCACTTCCTAAAGCACTCAACCAAGACCATCACCTTTCACCCTACATCCTCCCCCAAAGATTCACAATTTACATATATAAAGTCCCCCTGCTCCTCCCTCCAACCCCATCCATAACCTGGATCATCCTGTGATCAGAAAGGGAGTGACTGGCAAGACACCAGGGAAAGCAAGATAAATAAAAAATACAAAAAAAGAATCAGGAAGAGGAGCAAACACAAGATGAAAACATTCAACTTTCATAACAAGAAGAAGACTTTCCACATGCCCTATATCCGTCAATTTTGTGGGGGGAATAAGAAAAGCATTTCAGCCATAAACGTCTCTAAAGTTAACAACCCCTACTTTGTTGAGATCATAATTTTACACAAGGTTAGGATGTGTTCACATTTCCAATCCCCAACACCCATTCCAAATACAAAGAGTCTCTCTCTCTCTCTCTCTGTCCAAATATATCTAAACACTTCTCTCTGTCATTATACATTATGTTTAAGTTCACAACACCCCCTCCCCATATTAGAAAAAAACTCCTTGAAATATGAGGATCGTGTTGGAGAAAAGTGTAACTACTAACAAAGATGTAGAGAGGGAAACCAGAACCAAGTGAGCTGGGGTCAAATGTCCCCTAAATAAAACCAATAGGGAAGAGCCATGCTCTCCAAACTCTGTTTATGTGACTGCCACTACTTTATAAACTTCGGAGTCTAATTTTCTGTCATCTGGACTTTGGATTTACCTTGATAATGTCACTTTTTTCAAGGATTTGTGAAGCCATTATTTTTTAAATCCTTTTTAAATCTTACATTTTAAGAATCCCTTTTCCGGTTGAAATAAATCATAATTCAAATCACATTGTATTAGTCACATGCACCGAATACAACAGGCGTAAACCTTACAGTGAAACGCTTACTTACAAGCCCCTAAAAAAATATGGATGAGAATAAGAATTAAAAGTAACAAGTAATTAAAGAGCAGCAGTAAAATAACAATAGAGAAACTATATACAGGGGGGTACCGGTACAGAGTCAATGTGCGGGGGCACCGGTTAGTTGAGGTAGTATGTACATGTAGGTAGAGTGAATAAAGTGACTATGCATAGATGATAACAACAGAGAGTAGCAGCGGTGTAAAAGAGGGGAGGGGGGGTGCAATGCAAATAGTCTGGGTAGCCATTTGATTAGATGTTTTCTGATTTCATAGTTTACTCTGATCAAATACAACTGAAACAAGTCAGATGCTCAAAATGTTGGGACATTTCTATTAGGATCAAGGGATATCCAATGTGTCACAACCTCCTTTGATCTTGAGAAATCAGTTGATTCACTAGGGCTTCGTTAACAGGGAAGTCCGCCAACCCCTAATTGGGGAAGCATGCCAGACAACAGCACCAATCATACACACTCACAGCCGTCCTACGCTCATATACAAGAGTAATTAATATTGTAGATCTTGACACACGAATCTCCACCCACTTACTGTTGAACAGTGCTGTGCTTCATTCTCAAACAGCGGCCAATGCTCTTGACTCGATGCCGTTCACAGAGCAGAACGCAGTGTTCGAAATTAAACAAAAGCAGGGCCACGGCAAAAGGCTGTATGTCTGCCAAACGTATTATCTGCTCCACTTAGGCTGCATTGTGACTTGTGTACACTCTACACACCATGGACTGTGTGTAGTGAGAGGGTCACTGTGTGAGACAAACACATTCCACACTCTCATAGCCATATTGGAAACAAATTCGGTCATGTGCCACCCTGGGAATGATGAGAAAGGAAGAGGGCAGAGGGATTTGGGGGGCTGTAATCCTATTGTGTCTGTGTGGGAAATCTTGGTAAATACTTTTCTAATCCTTTTTGATCGCACTCTAAAGCCAACACTTCCTCACCTGCCCGGGTGTGTCATGGGAAAGAAGAGACTAAAACAAAAGGGGTTTTCCCCCATTTTCAAACGTTCCACAAGCTGTCGGTCTGCCTGTCTGCGTATGTCTGTCTGTCTGTCACTTTCTCTCTTTCTCAGTCTCTTTCGTTCAGTCTTTATTTCCCACTGATTGTCTGTCGTTTTTACTCCCCCCCCATTCCTCTCGAGCCTTCTTTTTTTCTTTGTTGCTCTGTTTGACTAGCTGTAGACGTTCCTTTCTCAGCCATTTACAGTAAGTCGCTGCATTTTCTCTCCTCCCTTTTTGTGAATGGGATACAGACAGTATGCAATTACCTGGTCTTGGGTTTCAGTGTGGCCTGTTCCGTCAGCTCCACACCCACTGCAGACACGCACACACGCACACGCACGCGCACTCACACGCACGCACACGCACACACACACACACACACACACACACACACACACACACACACACACACACACACACACACACACACACACACACACACACACACACGTCCCCAGCTGAAAGTGCACAGCTGCTGCTGTTTACCCTCTCAGGCCCAGAAAAACATCCTGTGCTGTACAGTCAGTCAGTGAGAACCTCCCCTCGCATAATAAACACAGCCTCAGCAGTTTGAAGCTCCACTTTGGATGGTTTGTGTGGCCTTCAAGGCAAAGGTCCCCACCAAGGGAAGAGCTTGATTGAAAGTAGATGTCTTCTGTAGAGTTTGGATTGAAAATGGGAGAAGAATATAGGCTGTGTGGAAGATCTAGTAAACATACTCAGAATGTTCATGCAGATGAAGAACGAAACCAAGACAGGAAATGTTAGGAATTGAAAACCAGTCAAGGTGTGGAGAAATGCGAGAAGCAAAATACAAGACGAACAACTTCTACATTTAAAGGTTTAATAGACAGAAATAGACAGACGTATACATATGGGAAGACAGGCACGTTCCTCTAAGAGGTTCGCAGAAAATCTCTCGTCCTCCGGCGGGGAGGCCATACCTTTATCTGTTCATTGTCTCATCCTTCGCTGCCCTGGGCCAAAACAGTAAATTAAGGCTGAGACCTAGGGGTTGAAACATCTGAAACATCTTCATTGCGTAAGGACACCCATAGCCGATTTTATGGCTCAAGGGCTAAATATCACTTACTAAGACCTGCTTTATGGTGACCTCTGGCCTTAGAGAGGGTACCTGGAGGACAAATTCCAAAAGGGAATAATCATCAGAATATTGTTCTTAACAAGTAACAGGACCTTGTGAGGTCAAACGTAAAATGTTTCTCTGGCCGTCTCCTTTTGGAAAATAAAGTTATTAACTGAAATACCCCAAATGATATAACATTGTTTGCCAAGGAAATGAAGAACGTATTATGTTTCACTCAAACATCATACTGACCAAAGTGTTGCATTGCTTTTGCAACAAGCTCTCACAATCTCACTGCAGAACTAGACGTTTATCCATGTTTTTCCAAAACGTCAAATTTCAAAGTTGCTCCAAATGTCAAAATTCAAAGTGTTTTTGACACCCTGGGTTGCTCCTCCTGCTCAGTATAGTTCAGTTGCGCCAAACGTCGAATTTAGAAGGTTAAGGGTTCGACAGGGATTCATCACTCAACCTTCTGTTCCAGAGTCACATAAAATGTAGGCACTCATGGTTAAGGTAAAGGTTTGGGATAGGGTAAAAAAATATATATATGCATAAATGAGTGTCCACCGCTGGGATTGAACACGCAACCTTCTGATCCACCACCCCTGTCCACAATGCCCTAGCAAAATCCAAGCCTACTTGATGGTAATAGTATTCACTGTGGCCCCTAGTGGCCTGTTTTGAAGGCATTTCCCGACGACATCAAGACATGGATAGACGTCCAATTTCGAAGTCACGTTTGAGCGATCTGCCTGGCCTTTTGTTCATTGAAAGACAGTTTCTTGGCCGGTGCCGTTGTTTAGGTTTGGGTATACTTTGTGTTGGGTGCATAGGAAGTTATGGCTTGTGTTGTGTCTGGAAGAGAGGAGAGAAAGTTGGCGAGGACACCAATGGCTTCCAAATGAACTGCAGGAATGTGTGTATGCACATGTATGTTTATATGTGTCTGTCTTGTTTTCAACTGACTGTCACTGAAGCGGTCTGGCACATGTTAGGGATTCCTGTGCGGACGAAAGTGTTTGCTTTGCCTTTGAACTTGATGACATCATAGAGGGTAAAAAAAACTTTCCATGTTTGCCAACCTGCTCTTCTGTCTCTGTTCTTCTACAGCAGTGGCATTCCACAGCCCGCCAGTCACCATCAAGAAGGAACCACCGAGCCCTTGGTCCGACCCCAGCCAATCCTGTAGCCACAAGCAGATCCCCAATGGAGAGCAGTGCCTTTATGCCAGGTACACATGTCAACAAGTACAGTACTCAGCTTATTATGGCCCGTATACAAACATTCTCATCTTACGGAGTCAGAGGATCCATAGCAGGTCACGAGTCAACCAATTCCAGTCAATTCTCATACACAAGGCAGTGCATCAAAGAGAGTGACCAGACAAGCTACTGAACACAATGTGAGTCACTACAAAACACCCATCCCCCATAAGCCCACTTTGGCTTACTGACCTGTTTTACTAATGTTAGGGCCTACTACTGATGCCTTGGTAATACTCATGAACCAAATAGCGATTCATGAACCATGCTTGTGTGTGTTTTACAGTGCCTACGAGCCGAAGAGGGCTGCAGGACCCAATAAAAGCTCCTGCCTCCAAGGGACGCCCATGTCTCCCATGCAGCATCATTACTCCCCCAAGCCTGCCGGGGGTGCTGGTGGACGGCCTGACAACACGGCCTACAACATGAACTCCCCTGCCGCCTCTCAGCCACTGCCCAACCACAACAACTACCCCATGAACCCCAGGTATTAACCCCTGGACTGTACGAAATAGTTAATTGTGCCACAAAACAATACGCTTTGGTTGGTGACATAATAATATTCTGTCGGCACTGATAGTTTTCATAACCTCTCTTTTCCCTTCTGTTAGTTCCAGGTATCAGGCCCCCTCAGCAGACATGTGCCCCCAGGGGTTCCCCCCTCAAGGGCAGGCCTTCCAGCGCATGCACCCTGCCCCAGCCGGAGGCGGTGGTGGGGGAGGAGGAGGTGGAGGACCAGGTGGAGGTGGTGGCTATCATCGGCAGCACTCAGACCCCTGTCTACCCTACCTGCAGCAGAGCTTCAAGCAAGAGTACCTGGACCCTCTTTACGAGAGGGCCACCCACATGGCAGGACCCGGGCATGGATCAGGGCACGGGTCTCACCCACCTCACCAACACCAACAACCCCACCCACACTCTCACCACCATCCACACAGGATCCCTCCTGCCCACATGATGGTAAAGCAGGAGCCAACCGACTACACCTATGAGCCTGGTGAGTGATTAAAACACTGAGGGTCCAAGGGAAGAATGACAGAGATATAATATAAGTCTGTTTTGAATGGCAACCCCCTTTTAATATAAAGAATCTATACTGAATGACTCATGGTTTTAGGAGGGAAGCTTATCTCTCACGGAGGTCACAGAGCGTCTTTCCTCCCTAACAAATCATAACACACTGACCCACAGAATACTGAATCTAGAGTATGACCTTCCGGGTGGAGCAGTGGTCTAGCTGCGCCACCAGAGTCTCTGGGTTCACGCCCAGGCTCTGTTGCAGCCGGCCGCGACCGGGAGGTCCGTGGGGCGACGCACAATTGGCTTAGCGTCATCCGGGTCCGGGTTAGGGAGGGTTTGGCCGGTAGGGATATGTGGATATTGTAAAGTGTAAAGTGTAAAGTGGATATTGTAAAGTGGTTGTTCCACTGGATATCATAAGGTGAATGCACCAATTTGTAAGTCGCTCTGGATAAGAGCGTCTGCTAAGTGACTTAAATGTAAATGTAATCCCATATCGCTCATGTAGGCATATTCACCTTCTGTAGGACGTAGGATGTATACAATTACTTACACGTATTGCTTTGTGGCTTTTGCTCTCTGTCCAACAAAAAGTTCCTTTGAAAAAAAAGTTGCTTTGCGTCATCCGGGTGTGTATGGATAACATTAGAACAAAAAGTCCAAGCGCAGACACTTCTATGTCTGCTACAGACCTTGCCCTACCCCCTCCCTACCTCCAAACTCCTCCTTTCAACTCCCTGGCACTTTGCAAAAAAAGGTATTGACTCTTGACTGTAATGCAGTTTCTTTCCTCCTCTACACTCCTCCCCGCTCCGTCTCTCCACACTCCACACTGAAAGGGAGGCAGAGGAATTTCATTGAGAAAATGGAGGGCACTGGAAAGACTAGAGTCCCCAGTGGAGCACTCTGGGGTGTCGGGTTGCAACAGCGGCTCCTTTTTCTGCAGGCAGATGAACTCATAATGGAAAAATGAGCGTGGCCGCAGTAACTCGAACACTCACTGTGGAGGGAGAGGGGAGGGGGGAGGAGGAGAGGGTGGGGTAGCCAGGGGCCTTGGCAACCATACCTCCACAGTGCAGCAGTACAGCCCCAAAGCCCTGGCTGTTCCCTTTAAAGGAAAACTATCTTTTGGTATTTGTTTTATTAGTCCATTGTTGATATAGTCAAAAATGTTATGTATATCAGCAATCAAGTTTTCAAGATATATAACTTTCAAAATACAGAAATGCAAAATGCATCATACCGTCTGTATTTATATATTTTGAAAGTGATAGGAGGAGTTGAAGAGGCTGGTGGGACTGCCTGAGACGTGTGCCGCAGATAAAAGCTGGCAGCTGTTTTTCCTGCTCCGAAATGCTATCACAAGGACTTCATTGTCATACTTGAGTAAAAGTAAATATACCTTATTAGAAAATAATTTTAGTAAAAGTGAAAGTCATCCAGTAAAATACGACTTGAGTAAAAGTCTAAAAGTATTTGGTTTTAAATATACTTAAGTATCAAAAGTAAATGGAATTGCTCAAAAAATATATACTTAAGTATCAAAAGTATGAAGATTAAAAAATTCCTTATATTAAGCAAACAAGGTGACACAATTACATTTTTTTATTGTTCATTTACAGATATCCAGGGGCACACTCCAACACTCAGACATCATTTACAAGCAAAGCATTTGTGTTTAGTGAGTCTGCCAGATCATAGACAGTAGTCATGACCAGGGATGTTTTTCTTCATAAGTGCGTGAATTGGACCATTTTCCTGTCAAAATGTAACGAGTACTTTTGGGTGTCAGGAAAAATGTATGGAGTAAAAAGTACATTATTTTCTTTAGGATTGTAGAGAAGTAAAAGTAAAAGTTGGCAAAAATATAAATACTAAAGTAAAGTACAGATACCCCAAAAAACGACTTTAGTACTTTAAAGTATTGTTACTGAAGTACTTTACACCACTGCTGAAATGTGACCAAAATTATAGATAAGCGCACCACTAGCACATAGGCAGTTATGTGTTTCAGGCTTGTGAATAAATTTGTCTTTTTCATATTCAAATGTCCATCTAGTAAACTAATGTGTGCCATTGTGTTGTGTGAAAGACACAAAATGGCTACGAAAGCTGGCGACACCAGCCAGCACACAATTTGACCCTGGTGCTCTCGTCCCAAATCTTCCCATCACTCCCCAGTGGCAGTCTTCCCTGGCTGGCAGTGATATTATTTACAGTGTGATAGAGTGCTGGCCCGGAATGGAGGGTCTGATATACCCCAGTGACATCCTATCACAGCCACAGCACTGCAACTGCACTCTCCACGAGTGAGTCACCAGGCTAACCACACCACTGAGAGGCAGAAGAGGCAGGAGACTAGAGCTGCTGCACCTTTTACCCACTCTGGCTTCCTCTTGCCATTCATGCACTCACTCACACAGGCACACATACTGTACACTGTATAGGCGATAACAGCAGTTTGCAGTTTGTCACCAACCCGAGCGCAGCCATTAGCAACAGGCAGAAACATCTGAGGTTTTCAATTAATAAAGCTTTAGGAAATGGACATTTGATTCGGAATTTGATTCGGGATCGATAGAAGTATGAAGAGCCCATCCATTTGCAGTGTGGGATGGTTGAGTCAGGTAGAGGTGTGTACAGGTGGATGGACAGAGTGCTGACAATGCAGACTCACATTCTCTACCAATACACTAAAGTATACTGCTGCTCCTCCCTAGGAGCTAACTCATGGCCTAAAAATACTGTCGGAGACAAGTGATATGAAGACAAATTAAGGTTTTGTCCTTGCGATTAAAACAAAATATGCACATTAATACTCTTTCTCCCCATGGATATTGGCCTAGTATATATAGACTGAGGAAGGAAATCCATATGTACACTGAAAACTATTTTACTGATTGTTCTGATACACTGCATTGACCAATAGGTGTATGCTTGTGTTTCTGTCCTATAGATGTGCCTCGATGTCCTTCCATGTACCACCACAACGAGGGGTACCACAACCCCCAGCACAACAATGAAGGTAAGCAAAAACATGTCTGGTGAAATTTATTATTACCTGTTATATGCATGTATAAGCCCATCGTAGATACTACATAGACATCTATGACAAGTGTTATAATGCATTATGACTGCATGATTATGTTGTTGTTTTTACATGCACGCCTTATTACCAAAAGTCTGTGCCAATGGTTCATGGCACTGAAGATAGAATGGGGGATACTACATGTACTGAATCTCCCTCTCCTATTCTTAATTTAAATGAGGCCTGGCTACTGGCTGTAGCTTTGCGGTCATTGGCTAACCAGCCCAGAGTGTCCGTATTTCCATTGGCTAACCGGCGGTGTGTCTATGTTTCCATTGGCATAGGCTCTGGCCTCTCCCATGCCCCAAGAATCCCTGGATAAATATTACTCCATGAACAAGCCAGAGTATTTTTCCTTGAGAAAAGAAAAACAATCCTCCTCTTCACTCCCTTTGTTTGTCACACCATTTTGGGTCATTCTAGTTCTTGTCCAGCATCATTTCCTAAATAAGTGAGAATTCAGGAATTGCTCTTGAACAGCCAATCACAAAACAGATTGTATTATTAAACAGGCATTCTGCAGTTGCTTCATCCATTTTAGCCTTTTAAATGAGTGATATATACCCATTGATTCTTAGTAGAATATAACTTAAAGATGCCTCCTTTAAAAAAAAAATGTATTTAACCTTTATTTAACCTTCAGTCCATAGCTCTGTCTATGCGTTTGAGAGTGGTTAAATATCTCCAGACCCATCCCTCAGCCTTTTACCAAATCAGTGTTGAGGTGCCCCTTTAAGAATCACAAGAGTATTAGACACTTAAAATCAAAAGTATTATTAAATCAAAAGTAAGAGGGAAGATGGAGTCCTTTAGAGATATTTAGTGTGAGGAATCCTCCCCTTCTCACTAAGTGCTCTACACATTCTTGTTGAAGTGTAAGAGATACATGAACCCAATATAGTCATTCATTTTGTGAAAATGTGATCCCAGATATGGCATGGTGAACAAGCTTTAGCAACACAAGACCACTTTAAACACTAATAACAACCCCTGTCTTTTCTTACAGGCTATCTCTTTGAAAACGACTCCCGTGTCGTTCCTGAGAAATTAGAAGGTGAGTCTTACAACTCCTTGCACACTCCAATCCACTCCAATAGGTGTCACTGAGATCAGATAATGGTTATTGATGATGGCACTGGGGGTGTCCACTGTCAGTTCTCCATAGGAGAGACATAGAATCCACTCCATCACGCCACGTGGCTCTCCGTTTGGGATCGAATACCTATCGCTCACATTAATCTTCCCCAGTACGCGTATCGGTATCAGCACTACATCACTGCCAATAGTATCAGATAAAGTATAGCCGAACAATAAGCTTTAGAGTTATTTTTTTTTGCGTAACAGGCTCCTGGTTGGAGCTGAGTTAGTGGGTTTTGTTTCCCGTGCTTGAGGTAGGGACCGGGCTCCTGTGTCATGGGGAGCAAGGTGATAGTCAGTTTCCCATGGTGCACTGGGGTGACTGATGTGAGGGGAGAGCCTGAGGGCTCCTGCACAGGTTGAACTGGCGAAACACACAGGGTTAGAGTGACAGCTACTTACAGTGACAGTCCCCATGTTCCCACACTCATAGAACTGTATATTGGCACCATTCCCTGCTTCTCATGATAATTAACCAATCAACTGTCACTCAGAATGTTGCAGTTACTACAGTATCTTAAGCCTGTCAAGACAGCTATTGATTGGACTCAAACAAAATTACAGTCTTATCCTTATCCTATTAGTAATGTTAAGCAAGCTTTGACCACATTGCCATACCTGTCATTAGCTGTCCTATGTCAATGGTAGGGCTGTGATGGTCATGGAACTTTGGTTGCCGGTTAATGGTCAGTCAAATGACCATGCGCGGTCACTGTTATAATCGTTTGAATAGCAAAATAAATAACTAATTCTAATAGATTAATTCATTTATTATTAAGAAGTACATTTTCTCCTCCACTCCTGACTACATGGGCTGCAGCTGCAGGGAGGGGGGTGTTGCCTAGGCAACCAAAGACTTGTTTGCTACAACCCCTTGCTTGTTTCAGCAAGGAGCAACAAAGTTTCAACACGTTGTAAAAAAATCCATGTTACCCCAGAAACAGACTCAACCGCACTAATTCCCAGAATTGTTTTTGTTTTGTTACGGCAGTTATAATTGTCTGTTACACGATTATACAGTATTTGTACCACCCCTAGTCAATGGTAGCTGCATACTTCCTCAAACAGTCTGAGTCTCCAGCCTAGTCCAACCTCCAGCATCCCTGTTCCTCTCCAGGTGAGGTGAAGCAGGAGGGTGGTAGCGTGTTCCGTGAGGGGGCCCCCTACCAGCGCCGGGGATCCCTGCAGCTCTGGCAGTTCCTGGTGGCCCTGCTGGACGACCCTGGCAACGCACACTTCATCGCCTGGACCGGCCGCGGCATGGAGTTCAAACTCATCGAACCTGAGGAGGTAAGGCCCAACCTACAGTAACTAGATCTACAGTTACGTCATATTATAAGCCCATTTGGGATCTTTGCTCTATGTTGAAAAAAGCAGGAAGTAGAGTTCAAACTCATCAAGCCAGAGGGGGTAAGGCCCAACCTTAACCCTAACACAACCAGGGTCTAGACTAGCTAAATCTACAGCATTTCTGTTACGTTTCTGTTAAGTCCATTTGGGATCGTTGACCGTTGTTTAGAAACATTAGAAGTAGCTTAAATTCGCTTGCTATATGCTGCGGGGTCAGTCAGACGTAAGAGGTCTTTAATGCCGATCGTGTATTGTCGAGAATAACGTTTCAATGTTTGAGATCGTTCCTCCCTCCCCCTCCCTACTTCTATACAATCCCTCTTGGGCCATGCACTGATCTAAACTGCCAGGCGCCCATTAGCCTCCATGCATTATTTACCAATCGTAACAGTAGATACACACACAAAATGGAGGAAGAGTTTCATCACCTAATATTCACTCCTTACATCACATTACCCATAAGTCAATGAAATGTATGAGAGGCGCTTTTGAAGTTGAGGGCTGTTGACTTAGAAATTCATTTACCTGTTTGAATACACTTCTAAGACGTTTATTTATAAGACATTCTGATACAATGACACTTCCATTATCTGGTAGCTGTACGTAAATAATTAATACTGCAAGGTTTTTACAAGAGCAATTAAGGTTGAGTGTGCACTCAGGAACAAAGAGAGGAGTCTGCTCTGGGACACTAGCATTCCCTTAAACCCTCTGAGTCAGGAGTCTAATATGCCTCTTCTACACTGAACTCTTCCTAGTGACCAGAATGTTTGTCAACAACACAAAGCTCATACACAGCGGTTTCACTTCACACTCGCTTTGGAGATGTGAGACTTTTCATAGGTATTGGAATTAACAGGCCGTTCAACGGAAGGTTGAGACAAATTTCACGACGCCGCCTCAATGAGAACCAGGCACCAGACTCTTATTTCACTGCGTACATTGTGGGACTCTGTTTGCATTCAAGTGGTGATGGGTTACATAAAAAGGAAGTGAATCCACATGTGGGGACTCGCCCTGCTTTTGACATGATGAGTCAGTTAGCTCGGAGAGGAAGAGCATTTCAACTGGTCACTGAGGACCCCCAAGTGGTGGCAGTAAAACATTGCAGGCTGAAGCATGAAAAATGGTGTTGTTCCTTAAAGGGCAAATGATTTGGAATTCATTCATATTGGTTCCTGAGTGAAAGTCCTTACTCCATCTAAACTCAATCTATATAATAAAGTATAATAGGAGTGTCCTTTGACAGATGCTAAAAACGTTGTCTCCTTTAATGTGTGTTCATTCACCTGCAAAGATCAGAGGGTCTATCCATTGGAGCTGAACAGACCCAGATGCAAAACCACCTCTCTCTCTTCTCCCTATGTTCCCTCCCTCCCCTCGCTTTCTCTTATCCCTCCCTCCTCTCTCGTTCCCTCTCTCCTCTCAGGTGGCCAGGCTGTGGGGCATGCAGAAGAACCGTCCAGCCATGAACTACGACAAGCTCAGTCGCTCTCTGCGATATTACTACGAGAAGGGAATTATGCAGAAGGTACAAACTAAGGCTTTACTCAGCAGTTCCGATATGTCTCTGAGAGTGGAGAGGCTGCCTATCAGTTTGTTGGCCCTTCAATTCAATTTGGAAGCAATGTTTTTATATGAAATGGGTTATTTGTTCCGTACTTGCATTAGTATAACAACACCAACGAATGAACATGTCTAACAGAGAATTCCCTTTCCTCTGTGTTCGCAGGTGGCAGGGGAGCGCTATGTTTACAAGTTTGTGTGCGAGCCCGAGGCCCTCATCTCCCTGGCCTTCCCCGACAGTCATCGGCCCGGCCTGAAGGCCGAGTTTGAGCGCTACGTCAACGAGGAGGACACCGTGCCCCTGTCCCACATGGACGAGAGGGCCTCCTACCCCCAAGAGCAAGCCCCACCAAACATGGGCGCCCAGCCCTACTCCAAAGGCTACATGTACTAATGCTACGACCCCATCCTCCAAATTCTCTCTGTAATATCCCATAATACCCACCTATTGCACATGCCCACCCCATTCACTTGTATATAAGGCTATGGTGTTTTTTTGTTTTTGTTTAAATTAATCTCATTAGGGATTTTTGAGTTTTTAAGAGCTGCATTCCTCTCACTTCTGAGGCCTATTCAATCCATACACATGACTGTGGTTAAAGAGATTGCTTAATAAAGACACATTATTACTACTGCTCTGTGCCAAGATGTTGTTTTACTCCTCTGATAACATTGTGGCAGATTGGGAATGGCTACACAGAGGGAGAATGGGTGTTATCTCAAGGTATTGGAGTCATTTCTAAATCATGGACATCAAAATCAGTTAACCAAACTGAAGTCAAAGTCGGTGACAAAAGAGCACATGCATTTCCTACCTGCCATTTCCTTTTCTGACGTTATCAGTGGTCACACCTTACGTCAACTAGGAAACATGATTACTACAAAGGTTCTCAAAAGGTCAGACTGTTCCTCTTCTAATATATGCACACACAGCATGCTCCAGCTGCAATGGGACACCTGAACAATCATAAATTAAAAGAATCAGTTGAAATGTAAATTGTATATTTAAGTGATTTAGAAGACGCTCTTATCCAGAGGGACTTTTTTATTTCGCCTTTATTTGATCAAAACATCACATTAAGAATATGTTGAAGATTGTTCCACAAATAAGGTACGTGAAAACTAAAAGCTGATTTACCACAGGAATTTCAAGAGTTAACCAGCCCTGAGACTAGTGTCAAAGGTTAGTAACGATGTTAGGTACAGTGGGACTTTTTTGTAAAAGGGCTTTATAAATGAAAACATAGCAACGTATCAACCTACGTGACATCAAAGAGGGCCAACCAACTTTCTGGTGGAGAATGCAGTAATGAGTACTAAACTGCATGAGTACAAAACGACTTTAATCAAGAGGCAGCTGCGTTCATAATAGAGGATGTTGCCATAGTCCAGGACTCTCGACTGAATAATCCGCTTTCTACTATTTAGCAAGAGGCAGGACCTATTTCTATAAAAGCCCATTCTTATTCTCAGCTTCTTCACTCATCAACATTTTTTATCTATCCAGATGCCCAGATATTTGTAAGCAGGGACACAATCAATATGGAAAGCATTCAAAGTAATTTTTATGCACTCTAGAGAACAACATATACTTCGTTTTATCTACATTCAACACGAAATTCAGGTCAAAGTTTTTCTGTAATACAATGAAGGAAGACTGTAGTTCAGATAGAGCCTTGTCAACTGTGAGGGCAACAGCACACAACAGTATCATCGGCAAACAAGTGCACGTTATAATTTTTTTTACAGACAAGTAAACAATAAAAAGCACAGGACCCAGAATCGACCCCTGCGTGACACCATTCGCAATATCCAGGAAACCTGATTTAACACCATCAGTAGATACACATTGAGTTCTATCTGTCAAGTAATTGTTAAACCAGTTACACACAGCCTGGTCTAGGCCAATTGAGGAAAGCCTCTGAATTAGCAGTGAGTGATCAATAGTATCGAAGGCCTTTGACAGATCAATGAAGAGGGCAGTGCAATGTTGCCTTTTATCCATACAGTTAACCACATCATTTATAACTAGAGATGCAGCAGAGATAGTGCTATGACCTGGTCTAACTGATGTACATTTAGAATACATTTCAAAGATAAGAAAGATCTTAGATGAGAATTAATCAAGGATTTGAATATTTTAGTTAGTCAAGAAAGTTTAGAAATAGGGCAATCCTTATTTTTTGGGGGGGAGTACATGGACGCCTTCCAAACCTTGAGGATTGAACCAGATATAATAGTCAGGTAAAAAATATTGATTCATGATTCAGCAATTCGGGGGGGGGGGGGGGGCAGAGAGCTGCAGCAAATATGGATCAAGCATATCAGCCTCAGTGGATTTTTTCACATTAATCCTAAGCAAGGCATCTAGCACATTACAGACAGTAAATTGTTGAAATGAAAACAAAGATTCACTAGAAGTTGACGGGTTAACCGTCGAGTCAGCTGAAGGCTGGCAGAGGGAAGAGCAGTCGATTGACTCACCAGCAGAGTCAGAGATAGAGCTTTAAAAGTAGCTTTCTTAATCGAGATAGTACATCTGTTTTTCAATTGAAAGATTGCCGGTCCACTACAGAGTCAGTTTTCCTTGCTTTGGCCCAGTCCTGATTTCTCATCTGAATGAGCTCAGATAGCTCAGAAGAAAACCAAGGGTTAGATCCATCTTTGACTCTGAATTGTTTAAAAGGGGCGTGTCTATTTGCCAGATAAATAAATATGGAGGAGAAATTAGGGTTAAGTGCCTTGCTCAAGGGCACATCGAAAGATTTTTCACCTAGTTGGCTCGGGGACTCAAACCAGCAACCTTTCGGTTACTGGCCCAACGCTCTTAATCACTAGGCTACCTGCAAACTTTTGATGGTAGTTCTGCAAGGGCCAATTCTGTAACTGGTCTGTTCTATACTTCCCATTTATATCATTGGCGGATCATGACAGTTTAATTATAACATAACAGCAACAAGAAAAAACCAACAGTCATGAGACCATCCAATATTTTACGAGGTTTATGGTCATTGAGAAAAAAATGGCATTTCACTGGCGATTACAGTAAAGGATTCACTCCTAATTTCAGTCTGATTACATTTCCGTCGTCTTAATGAAACGACAGATCTGGCAATTGCTGACCTACAATCAAAGTCCCATCCATTTCCCTTGATATAAACGATTTACATGAGATCACTAGACTAATCGAACTCTGAGCATTGTGTCCTCAAAAACAGACAGACTTCCACTGGCTGATCACATTACTGCCCTTCCCTTCCTATCCACTTAATAGTTATTTATTTAAGGGAATCCCTGATGTTCGGTTTTAAGGTGATTTATACATTGAACATCTTAAGTAAAACTAACTTTTGATTTCTGTCTGAGGGGAGTAAGTTAGCTGCCATTGAACCATGAAACCAAATGACTCAAGGAACACAGAGAAGAACAATGGCCTGGTATGTATCAACCAATCAATGACTGTCTCCCTCTCTCTCTCCTGCTGTGGTGTGAGCCTGTGTGTAAGGGTAAAGGGATCTATTTCCTGCGGAAGGTGCGGAAGATTTTCTATACGTTGGGCTCTTTGTAGCGGTTATAGAGGGGCTCGAGGCACTGCTGCTTTAACTGTTTGATGCATGTACTCATTCATTGTCAGCAGAAACTCATACACCAACCTGTCGATATTTAACCTTTCTTTAACTAGGCAAGTCAGTTAAGAACAAATTCTTATTTACAATAACGGCCTATCCCGGCCAAAACTGGACAAAGCTTGGCCAATTGTGCGCCGCCCTATGGGACTCCCAATCACGGCCGGATGTGATACAGCCTGGATTCGAACCAGGGACTGTAGTGACACCTCTTGCACTGAGATGCAGTGCCTTAGACCGCGATAAAGGGAGGAAAGGAGTGGGGGAAATTAGGGTATAGAAGAGTATGTTTTTAATCTTTCTGGAACTCTGTTCCCTGATTATATATATATTAAAAAGTAGCACAGTCTATACACTTACACTCTTTACTTCCAAAAATGGGTGGCCAACACGGAACAGTGGTGCCTTTCAAGACATGTATGGTATATACAAGGATTCTATTACATAGAGGCAACACTAGCCCCAATAAAAATAGATGAAAGTGGCTCGTGACTATGCTTAGAGCTCCAATGGTTATAGACTCATAACTCAGGCTGGATGTTGAACAGAGAACTGGAGAGTTGGATTTACACCACCTGCTGGTCAATGAGGGTACAGTAGCCTTCCTAGGGATCCTTTTTAGCTGCATTCCGGGAAGAAACCACTGTAGATTACCTTTTGTATGCGCACTGTGGCCTTTCCACGTGGTCAAAGTAACAATCCAATACTTCACCCTATGTCCAAAATATTGATACAAGTAGGCATATAGATTTTCTATGATATCCATAAATGGGAAGTAGATTAAGTTCAATTTAGGCCCCAGAGATTGTGTCTTTGAGTCACAGGATTAATACCATGCGCAAGTAATAATACCAGTTGAGAACGTTACCGGATATAGAATGAATTAGAAATTCTTATGATGAATGTCCTACCTGTCCATGATGCCCAGCATCTGTTAGCATAAACTGTTTGCATAAATGCAGGGCACTGCGCAAGGAGCGAGCCTGGATAAAGTTCTCGAAGCACCAAGGGTTGGTGAACTTGTTCTTCCATCCAGCAGTTATAGACATTCAACAGGGTAAGGTGGGCTCCCTCGGCTTGGTGGAACTTGGCCTTCTTCTGGTCAGCCAGGGCCTGCTTGTCCTGGGGCGGCACAGAATAAAATTACAAAAGCGATGACTGGCCATCAACTGATCAACACCAATCACATTAGGCTACAACCATAATGAACATTAGGCTACAACCATGAATTATGGTTGACTGACCATAAGTCAGTCAACCATAATTCACCACCATCAACAAATGTGATAGCTACGATAGCAGTTGATTCTAGTTGTAAACCCATAATAACCCGCCCTGCGCAAGGGTACCCCAATCCTACAGAGGGTACAGGTGCACAACAACTCAAGCATTTGCAAGCAAAGTCATTTCAATAGAGAAAACAATTCGAATTTTAGTAAGCTGGTTAACCTACTACCTACAGTTGAAGTCGGAAGTTTACATACACTTATGTTGGAGTCATTAAAAAATCGTTTTTCAACCACTCCACAAGTTTCTTGTTAACAAACTATAGTTTTGGCAAGTCGGTTAGGACATCTACTTTGTGCATGACACAAGTCATTTTTCCAACAATTATTTATTCCAGAAAATGATGTCATGGCTTTAGAAGCTTCTGATGGGCTAATTTACATCATTTGAGTCAACTGGAGGTGTACCTGTGGATGTATTTCAAGGCCTACCTTCAAACTCAGTGCCTCTTTGCTTGACATCATGGGAAAATCAAACGAAATCAGCCAAGACCTCAACATCAAAAAAATTGCCTGAAGGTACCACGTTCATCTGTACAAACAATAGTATGCAAGTATAAACACCATGGGACCATGCAGCCATCATACCACTCAGGACGGAGACGCGGTCTGTCTCCTAGAGATGAACATACTTAGGTGCGAAAATTGCAAATCAATCCAAGAACAACAGCAAAGGACCTTGTGTAGATGCTGGAGGAAACAGGTACAAAAGTACCTATATCCACAGTAAAACGAGTCCTATATCGACATAACCTGAAAGGCCACTCAGCAAGAAAGAAGACACTGCTCCAAAACCGCCATAAAAAAGCCAGACTACAGATTGCAACTGCACATGGGGACAAAGATCGTACTTTTTGGAGAAATGTCCTCTGGTCTGATGAAACAAAAATAGAACTGTTTAGCCATAATTACCATCGTTATGTTTTGGAGGAAAAAGGGGGAGGCTTGCAAGGAACACCATCCCAACCGTGAGGCACGGGGGTGGCAGCATCATGTTGTGGGGGTGCTTTACTGCAGGAGGGACTGGTGCAATTCACAAAATAGATGGCATCATAAGGCAGGAAAATTATGTGGATATATTGAAGCAACATCTCAAGACATCAGTCAGGAAGTTAAAGCTCGCTATAGGCTGTCTCATCGTTGTCGGTGATCAGGCCTACCACTGTTGTATCATCAGCAAACTTAAAGATGGTGTTGGAGTCGTGTTTGGCCAAGCAGTCGTGGGTGAACAGGGAGTACAGGAGGAGACTAAGCACACACCACTGAGGGGCCCCCGTGTTGAGATCAGCGTGGCGGATGTGTTGTTACCTACCCTTACCACCAGGGGCGGCCCGTCAAGAAGTTCAGGATCCAGTTGCAGAGGGAGGTGTTTAGTCCCAGGGTCCTTAGCTTAGTGATGAGCTTTCGTGTTGAACGCTGAGCTGTCGTCAATGAATAGCATTCTCACATAGGTGTTCCTTTTGTCCAGGTGTGAAAAGGCAGTGTGGAGTGCAATAGAGATTGCATCATCTGTGGATCTGTTGGGGCAGTATGCAAAATGGATTGGGTCTAGGATTTCTGGGATAATGGTGTTGATGTGAGCCATGATCAGCCTTTCAAAGCACTTCATGGTTACAGACGTGAGTGCTACGGGTCGGTAGTTATTTAACTTAGTGTTCTTGAGAATAGGGACTATGGTGGTCTGCTTGAATCATTTTGGTATTACAGCCTCAGACAGGGAGAGGTTGAAAATGTCAGTGAAGACACTTGCCAGTTGGTCAGAGCATAGTCGGAGTACACGTCCTGGTAATCCATCTGGCACTGCGGCCTTGTAAATGTTGACCTGTTTAAAGGTCTTGATCACATCGGCTGTGGAGAGCGTGATCACACAGTCGTCTGGAACAGCTGAGTCCTGTAGTTTAGCATCTGCTTCATCTAACCACTTTTTTATTGACTGAGTCACTTGTGCTTCCTGATTTAATTTTTGCTTGTAAGCAGGAATCAGGAGGATAGAGTTATGGTCAGATTTGCCAAATGGAGGGCGAGGGAGAGCTTTGTACGCGTCTCTATGTGTGGAGTAAAGGTGGTCTAGAGTTTTTCCCCCTCTGGTTTTACATTTAACATGATGATAGAAATGTTGTATAACAGATTTAAGTTTCCCTGCATTAAAGTCCACGGCCACTAGGAGTGCCGCCTCTGGATGAGCGTTTTCCTGTTTGCTTATGGCTGTTTACAGCTCATTGAGTGGGGTCTTAGTGCCAGCATCGGTATGTGGTGGTATGTAGACAGCTACGAAAAATACAGATGAAAACTCTCTAGGTAGATAGTGTGGTCCACAGCTTATCATGAGATACTCTGCCTCAAGCGGGAAAAACCTTGAGACTTCCTTAGATATCGTGAACCAGCTGTTGTTTACAAATATACACAGACCGCCACCCCTGGTCTTACCAGAGGCTGCTGTTCTATGCTGCCGATAGAGTGTACAGCCCGCCAGCTGTATGTTATTCATGTAGTTGTTCATCCACGACTCGGCGAAACATAAGATGTTACATTTTTAATGTCCCGTTTGTAAGATATACGTGCTTTTAAATCGTCCCATTTATTTTCCAGTGATTGTTCGTTGGCTAATAATACGGGTGGCAAAGGCAGATTAGCCACTCGTCGCCTGATCCTCCTTCCGCGAAATCTCAGTCTCTTTCTCCTGCGAATGACGGGGATGAGGGCCTGTTCAGGTGTCTGGAGTAAATCCCTCTCGTCCGACTCATTAAAGAAAGATTATTCGTCCAATTCAATGTGAGTCATTGCTGTTCTGATGTCCAGAAGCTCTTTTCGGTCATAAGAGGCGGAAGCAGCAACATTATGTACAAAATAAGTTACAACCAATGCAAAAAATAAATAAAAATAGCACGGTTGGATAAGAGCCAATTAAACAGCAGCCATCCTCTCCGGCACCATTACTCCAGAGACCCTAAAATGTAGAGCATCTCTGATCAAAAAATGTCAGTGTTCCTTCTCCATGCATTATAAGGATATCTGCATGTACTGTAATAGTTGTATCCACAGGAGGAAGTCAAATGAAGTCAAACGATAGCAGGTCATTGATGCCCGTGGCCTTAAGGAAGTAAGGAGAGAGGGAAGTGAGTGGATGGCATGGGAAGAACAGGTCTGAGCAAATAAACCTGTACTAACGCAGGGTACTCTGGGGTTTTGCAGTGCTAATATGAGCCTATAATCAGTAACTTTAGTGTCTGTATGTGTTAGGACATGCCAGTTAGTGTCTGTATGTGTTAGGACATGCCAATTAGTGTCTGTATGTGTTAGGACATGCCAGTTAGTGTCTGTATGTGTTAGGACATGCCAATTAGTGTCTGTATGTGTTAGGACATGTCAATTAGTGTCTGTATGTGTTATGTACCTTGAGAGACAGCATAGTGCTGGACAGGTTAGTTATCTGGATCTCAGGCACATTGCTGGTGAGCACCTCATCTCTGTATGCTCTCTCTGTAAACAGACTACCAGACTGCTGCTTAGCTTGGGCCTGAGAAAGATAAAGATAGCGATTCATTTTGATTGGATTTCAGTTTAATGCTTTGGACAACACAAAGTATATCCATCATTAAAAAAAACATTCAGTGTTCCTTCTCCATGCATGATAAGGATATCTGCATATATCTATTCAGCTTAACTGGGATATGGGGGTCACCACTAGTTGGTCGATGCCAGTCTTGGAATTGTAGACATTCTTCTTCACAAAGCCTGGGTCCACCAGATAGTAAATCTCATCAATGGTCAGAGACGTCTCAGCAATGTTGGTGGCAATTATTACCTGCATAATCAAATAACACAAAATTATTAGGCTTAGGCCTACCTCCGATATCGAGCATGTGTGGCAGCAGAAGAGTGTGTGTGTGTTTTTGGGACCGTTCTGGTTTGTGTTAGGGTGGGCCCTTCTGGTACCTTTCTGCTGCAGGGGGGAGCAGAGTCAAAGATATGGGTCTGCATCTCGCTGGGCAGGGCGGAGTAGACCAGTAGGATAATGATTTCAGGCACTTTAGGTCCCAGTGACTTCATCCGTTCATACAGGCTGTGTCAATCTCCTCCTGACCTGCCAGAAACAACGGGACATCACCTGCAAAGAAGGAGCGAGAGAGGACAAAGAGATTTGCATCTTATCGCAGGTGCTGAAGTGTAGACATTGTGGATGTATGTACTGTAACCATTGTTAACTGTACCTGAGGGCTCACTCATGAGGATCTGCATGACGGTGATGAGACTGGCATCCAGGTAGTCCATCTCGGGTTCTTTGCAGTAGAGCACCTCCACTAGGAAAGTGCGTCCTGGGATGGTGAAGATGGGCGCCTCAAAGTAGTACTGGGAAAACTCAAGTCAAATCACAAGTTATTTGTCACATGCTTCAGAAGCAACAGGTGTAGACTAACAGTGAAATGCTTACTTATGGGCCCTTCCCAACAATGCATAGAATTTAAAAAATATATTTTTATATTTTTTAACTTGACAGCATCTAGTGTTGACGAGGACACAATCAGCATCATGTCTGGGCGTTTCTTGACAGAGAATTTAAAGGAATTAACACACCACTCATTACACTATTCTCAAAATGGAAGGAGTCAAGGAAATATTCAGACTGTTTTGCTATTATGAACAAGACCCTGTGTACCTTCTTGAGTAGATCAAAGAGCACGTCAGTATGGAGTCCTCTCGTGGGCCTCGTCAAGCATAATGAGGGTGTACTGACACATGTCTGGGTCTATTGGACATTCCCTCGGCAGCATACCATGTGTCATGTACTTACTTGATCACCGTCTCAGGGCTGGTGCAGAACAGATGGTGTAGTCCACCTGGTGTGGAAAATAATTGAGAGGTGAGAAGTCCCTCATAAACAAAGTCACGGACTAAAAGTAAATCCAAAAGGTATACCAAGGTAAAACTGCTCACTCAACTCCTGGCCCAGACAGCAACCATACTCTTCAGAGACTCTCTTGGCCACAGACATGGCTGCCACACGACGGGGCTGAGTGCAGCCGATCTTCCCCCGAGTGGTGTAGCCTGCCTCGGCCAGGTACTGGGTGATCTGGGTGGTTTTCCCAGAGCCACTCTCTCCAATAACAATCAGGATCTGATTATCGTGGACAGCCTGTCATAATGAAAAAGAGAGGTGACCAAAGCTGGATACCATGTATGACTTAAACCGTTGAAGTAATATTGAAGTCAGGTAACCTTACAAATAAAGCAATGTCTGACAAACAACTTTATTTCTCTCTATAGGGCAATGACTATTGTTGACTTGTGTGAGCTTCTCCTTTAGCTTGTAGATGGGCAGGCTCTCTCTCTCTCTGCTCCAGGATGGTAAGCTCTGTCTTCTTGCCATAAGAGGGCTGGTTGCCGCCAAAGGCATGTTTCTTCCACTCCGGGAAGCCATCTGGCGTCATGCCAATGCCTCTCATGTTGGCTGCAATCTGCCTTCCATCAACTGTGTAAGAGGGAAGTGTGTTTAATTGAGATGAACTGGCATGATATTTAACCTCCACCCCTTCAGATGACTGGTCTAGGGCCCTGGCAGGAACCTTCCACCCACACAACCTCTCCTACCACCCTGGGCCATATAGTATACAGCACACTATAGCAGGCCACTCTATCCGGCCTGTTAGGATGCTAAAGGAAAGCAGATAACCATCTCCAGCCCTGCTAACCCTGAGGGCTACTGCTGCTACACTGGAGGAAGCCTGACGTAGTCGGTCGTGCCTCAGACTGGGTCGTCACTAGTTACCACAGCCACAAAGTCATAAACCCCGCCTATTTCTACAATTGAGCTTCATAAAATTTGATTTTACACCTAACTCTAACATTAACCACACTGCTAACCTTATGCCTAAACCTAACCTTAAAAAATAAGGTTAGGTTTAAAGTGTGTTTTTAATCCTAACTCTAACCTTCACCACACTGCTAACCTTATGTATTAACCTAACCGTAAATTAAGAAAAAGTAAGAAAACTTTGTGGCTGTGGTAACTAGTGGAAACCATCAGACTGGACTTTGATTTACTACGTGGTAGTTACCTTTTAAAGTGCAGAAAAGACGCATGAGGTAGAAGCCCAGACATAAATCACATGGTGGGAAAGCATACTGTATGTTTACATCTCTAATGCAATGTTTGTGTGTGGTCCAGGCCCTTGCTTGTTGAGGTCAACAGGAATGCATCCATCTCAGCCATTTGATGAGCGTGGTTCTCCTTAGCCTAAGCACTCTGCATCATGGCTGTCTAGGACAGCGAGCCGTCTGGATTTTGACAGAGGGAAACAGAGAGATTTAGTTGTTCACATTACTTAACAGATTGAAAACCGTTAGCCCTCCGTGGAATGAGTTTGACACCTATGCTGTAGCGAATGGCAGACTTCAGAGTTGAGGAACTTAAAGGCCCAGTGCAGTCAAAAATTGGATTTTGCTGTGTTTTATATTTCCACACTATGAGGTTGAGATAATACTGTGAAAATGATAATGTCCTTTTAGTGTAAGATCTGTTTGAAACGACTGTCAGAAATGTCATCCTGTTTTGGTGAGATGTGAGTTTTGGCATCCCTGGTGCCATCACCAGGTGGTAAATTAATTAATAGACCAATAAGAAAGAGACTTCTGAACTTCTCTGTCATTAACAGCTAGTTTTCAGTTTTCACCTCCCCGCTCAGACCACTCCCAGACAGTCCTAACAAAATTATTTATTGAGAAATTGCTTTCTAAGAAGCTCATTTGAATTGAAAACAATCACAGTAAGGTACTTAAAGGGATAGTTCACACAAATTACAAAATTACATATTGGTTTGCTTGCCCTGTAAGCAGTCTATTGACAAAGGATGACAGCAATCCATACTTGTTTAGTTTCCCTGGCACTGTTTCCAAATGCTAGCATTTGAGGCACAAATCCCATTCAAGTCATGGTAGCGAAATTAGCATTTTTCGCGCATCATGTTCAAATCTAAACTGACGTTGTTGAGCTTCGCAATCAGGATGATTTGAACATGTTTTATTTTCCTCTGCCGCACCCTACTTTCACCATACACTTCGAGGGCAGTGTCTGTGGGTTTTCGCTCCTCGTACTTGATTGATGAATTAAGGTCACTAATTAGTAAGGAATTTCCCACACCTGATTGTCTTGGGCTTAATTGAAAGGAAAAATCAAAAACCTGCAGAAACTAGGCTCTCAATGGAATGAGTTTGACACTACTGCTCAACAGCATTTGTTTTGTTTCCAGAAAAAAAGCCGTTTTTGGTCACGTTCCCCTTCTCTGATTTTGCATGCGTCAACTAATGAAGTGCCACATCGACTATGCCGGCAGGCACCAGATTGCTGTAAAACATGTGGTTAGCTGATATGTAAAATACCCATCCATGCGTTCTAAGATCGGGCATGTGTCAGCAACACCTGGGCAGAGAAACGCCCATTGACAACAAGCACATTACATAATAAACTTTGAACTTATATCACACTTCTGGGTTCTGTGTGGAATACTTTAATTGTGTCACCAGGCGGGGATAAAATCATTGTCAATATGACCATTTTAACCTACACCAGTGTGGCTGCCAATTACATTTTCGAAATTAAACATTGACAACAAAGAGAGCAATACAATATTTAATGAGGGCAGAAAGTGTAAGGAGTACATTAGCACAGTGAAACAATCACTCAAAGCTAAGACAATGCCTGAGTACATAGTTCCATCCATTTCACTTTGTTTTATAAAAAGATAGCCTACTATAAAATATAAATTCTGTTTTAGGAGAACAGTGCTCTGAGACAAAGACATTCACCCACTTTTCAAATTACTACCCAGTCCCCTTCCTATTCAATTTGTCATTTTTGGAAGTTTTCACCACAGGGCAGATGTGACATTCAAGTAAAACGAACAAATAAAACGGTTTCGTTGTCCTTGATGCTCAGAGAGAAGATTGATTCTCCTCAGGGGATGAGACATTAATTCATATTACCCAAATAAGCCTGTAAGGACAGGGAAAGCAATGACCTGGCCCCTTAACCGTCTCACTTTGCTAGTCGTCTTCTATACAGATCAAGAGAGAGAATTAGGACTACCAATACCTCAGATCAAAATGATAGTGATTGAATAAAATCAGCTGAGCAGACATAAAACACATAATTTACACATGTCTAAAACAAGTAGACAATGCCCCAGCTTGACCAATAAGTAAGAGTTAGCGAGGCCTGTTGACACAGGCACAATGTCTCTCAACGGTATTTCTCTACCAACTGATACAGGACTGTGTCCATCTCTTCCTTTGTGTGGAGATACAGGATAGACATTCTAGCGCCGACGGAAGGCGCGGGAGATTCTCCATGCGTTGGGCTCCTCGTAGCGGTTATAGAGGGGCTCGAGGCGCTGCTGCTTCTTCTGTTTGCTGAGGCGTGTGGGGTCGGACACTTTGAAGAAGGCCGGCGAGAACTCTACCAGCCAGCGTGGGTCAATGGTGGTCACTTCCCTCATGTACTCTTTCGTGGTCAGCACCAGCTCGTGGTACACCACCCTATGGGGCAAGAGGATAAGGATGTACAAGATGTCTCAGTAACAGTTGACAGTCAATGTAAAACTAGTAACTAATCCTTTAGTCCTCATGGTTATCAGAAAAGAGTGTTGACTCACCACTCAGGCTGGCGGTTGAACAGGGCACTGGAGGGGTGGATGTACACCACCTGCTGGTCAATGAGGGTACGGTAGCCTTCCTGGGGATCTTTTTTGGCTGCGTTCCGGAAGAAACCACTACAGATGGCCTTCTGTACACGCACTGTGGCCTTTCCACAAGTCACCACGTCCAGTTTATGTCTGAAAACAGGTCAAAAAGTGTTTGGGTGTGTGTGAGAGATGTCATGTGAGGTGTCTTTGTCAGATGTACAATTAACTCCATTGTCGAATGGATAGTGGGTCCTACCTGTCCATGATGCCCAACATCTGTTTGCGGATGTCCTGGGCTCTGCGCAAGGAGCGGGCCTGGATGAAGTTCTCATAGCACCAAGGGTTGGAGAACTTGTTGTTCTTCCAGGAGTTATACACAGCCAGCAGGGTAAGGTGGTCTCCTTCGGCCTGGTGGAACTTGGCCTTCTTCTGGTCAGCCAGGGCCTGCTTGTCCTGAGACACAGAGAATAAAAAGGACTGTTAGTCACCAAATGGTAAACCACGGCACACCGTAGAACTGCCTCAGTGAGTTCTCCATCCATAATGGTAAACCTCAACACAACAGTAACCTGTGCTGCAAAGAAAACAACATCTAATCAAGATTCCAAGAGGAGTGATAGAACCCTATTTCAGTGTTTATGAGTCCCGTGATTTGCTGTACCTTGGGCCTGTAGAAGACGTTCTGCACAGACAGCATGGAGACGATGGTGAGCATCTCCTCACTGCAGCCCAGGTGGACGGACATGATCAGCATCTTACACAGCATGGGCTCCAGAGGGAACTCGGCCATCTGACAGAGAGAGATGGAAAAGGATTCATTAGTTGGTCATGATTCCTCACTTTCACGTTTCTTAACAATTGTCTCCTTTTTTTTGCTCTAAACTCCATCTTACCCTGCGTCCAAGGCGAGTGAGCAACCCTTCATCGTCCAGAGACCCCAGAGTGTAGAGCTGCTCCATGGCCGTGATCAGCGTCTCCATGGGTGGCGCGTCCATGAAGTCAAACGACAGCAGGTCATTGATGCCCATAGCCTGAAGGAAGTAAGGAGAGAGGGAGGTGAGAGGGTGACACCGGATGAGTAGGTCTGCGCAGACAAGTATATATATATATCACAGTGAAGATTGCTACTTTTGTTACTGTGTGCATACCTTGAGAGACAGCACAGTGCTGGCCAAGTTAGTTCTCTGGATCTCAGGCACGTTGGTGGTGAGCATCTCGTCTCTGTAGGCTCTCTCTGTGTACAGCCTGTAGGTCTTCCCTGGACCAGTTCTTCCAGCTCTTCCAGCCCGCTGCTTGGCTTGGGCCTAACAGAGAAGATACATTGAACAGAGAGGTTACATTGAAGCCCTTAGTATACTAAATCCTAATTGCAAGGTACGCAAAGGGATTTAGACAGGCCGAGGGGTTACAATGTGGGAAACATTTAGAATAGGAATTGAGTGATTAACCAGCCTACCTGTGAGATGGGGGTCACCACCAGCTGGTCAATACCAGTCTTGGAGTTGTACACCTTTTGCTTCACAAAGCCTGGGTCCACCACATAGTAGATACCGTCGATGGTCAGAGACGTCTCAGCAATGTTAGTGGCAATGACGACCTTTCTGCTGCCGGGGGGAGCAGGGTCAAAGATACGGGTCTGCATCTCGCTGGGCAGGGCGGAGTAGACCGGTAGGATGATGAGTTCAGGCACTTCAGGTCCCAGTGACTTCATCCGTTCATACAAGATCTCACAAGCGGTGTCGATCTCCTCCTGGCCCGTCAGAAACACCAGGACGTCACCTGCAAAGAAGGAGCGGGAGAGGACAAAGAGAAGGTTGACATCTGGTGACAGTCAAGGTTGAATCTCAACCTGACAATTTAGAGCAATGGATTTTCATTTAGGTCAACGACTTTGTATTACAGTTTGACTATAGACTGGATATAAAAACGTTGTTAAAACTGTACCTGGAGGCTCAGTCAGGTGGATCTGCATGACGGTGATGAGACTGGCATCCAGGTAGTCTGTCTCGGGTTCTTTGGTGTAGAGCACCTCCACTGGGTAGGTACGCCCTGGGATGGTGAAGATGGGCGCTTCGTAGAAGTACTGAGAGAACTTGACGGCATCAAGTGTGGCCGAAGTCACAATGAGTTTCATGTCCGTGCGTTTCTGCACCGTCTGAAAGAGGGAGAGGAGAAGAGGGTTTGTGTCTCCTTGACATTATAGAGATGTTAGAGCCTCAAGTCAAGGCGAAACAAGGCCCTGGTATACCTTCTTGAGCAGACCGAAGAGTACGTCGGTATGGATGGTCCTCTCATGGGCCTCATCCAACATGATGATGGCGTACTGGCCAAGGTCCGGATCTATCAGACACTCTCTCAGCAACATACCGTCTGTCATGTACTTAATCACCGTCTCAGGGCTGGTGCAGTCCTCAAAACGAATGGTGTATCCAACCTGGAGCGGATGAACAAAGACAGAAATCCCTAAAATCAGCATTGTTCTGCGATCAGATGTGTTAAGACATCGCCTCATGGTCACGTGTGTTAAGATATATGCAGTGTGGAGCGATCACTCACCTCCTGGCCTAGACAGCAACCATACTCTTCAGAGACTCTCTTGGCCACAGACATGGCTGCCACACGACGGGGCTGAGTGCAGCCGATCTTCCCCCGAGTGGTGTAGCCTGCCTCGGCCAGGTACTGGGTGATCTGGGTGGTTTTCCCAGAGCCAGTCTCTCCAATAACAATCAGGATCTGGTTATCGTGGACAGCCTGTAATAGTGGAGTACAGCTGTGAGCATAATCAGATGGCAGGAAATGATTAAAAACGGTTGATGTTGACGTAAAAATAACTAGCAAGGTAACAGATGCTAACTGTTGCACAAACCTGTATGAGCTGCTCTTTCAGCTTGTAGATGGGCAGGCTCTCTCTCTGCTCCAGGATGGACATCGCTGTCTTTTTGCCATAAGAGGCCTTGTTGCCCCCAAAGGCATGTTTCTTCCACTCCGGGATGTCAGTTGGCATCATGCCGATGCCTCTCATGTTGGCTGCAATCTGTCTCCCATCAACTGTGTAAGAGGTTGTGTGTTTAATAGAGATGAACTGGCATGATATTTAAAGTAACTGTCCAGTGAAAATTGTACTTTTAAAAGTTAATATTGTGTTAACAACATTTATACGGGTATGAGTTAACTCCTCCTACACAAAAATCCCACCTCAAACAGACCGTTTCAAAATTGCTTGCCATTTCCTTAGAGTATGTCATACTCCTTTGGAGGATGAGCTGGCCAATCAGCGGTCTACTCGATTGAATATTTCTAATGACCGGTATATACCGAAATATTCCAGCACAGAAAATATGCTTTTTAACATACGTAATAAAAACTGGGAAGGAAAACTATTTCACTCATATTGTAAGTAATTCCAGGTCATATTTCATAGAAATCTGGAAACACTGGACATTCACTTTAACATCCATCCCTTCAGATGACCAGTCTAGGGCCCTGGCAGGTACCACCCTGGGTCATGTAGGACACAGCACACTACAGCAGGCCACTCTATCCGGCCTGTTAGGATGCTAAAGGAAAGCAGATAACCATCTCCAGCCCTGCTAACCCTGAGGGCTACTGCTGCTACACTGGAGGAAGCCTGACGTAGGCAGTGGTGGCTCAGACCGGACTGGGTTTTCGATTACTGTATGCTTCCACACTGACTTACCGTCAGGCAGGGGGTCTACCCAGTGTTTGTTCAGGCCCATGGGGATGGAGTCCATCTCGGCCTCTCGCTGACACTGCTTCACTTCCCTCCTCTCCTTAGCCAAAGCACTCTGCATCATGGCTGCCTGGGACAGCGAGCCGTCTGGATTCTGCCAGAGGGAAACAGAGAGGGCTGCATTGGTTCACACTACTAAAAAAGGATGAAAACAGTCAAACAAAATTGCCTTGAAAGTAGGATGGTCAAGGCCACACGGGAACATACCTTGACAATCTTGACAGGGCTCATGTCCATACTCTGTTTAGTGTGTCCTCTCAGGAACGGAGGCTCCTCCTCCACCAGCTCAATCTCCAGGTCCTCATCTGAAAGAAAGACAGGGAGCTTATCACAACCCAACGCACTGATGTGAATCTCAGCCGACACCGGTTTTCTATACACAATAACAAAAGACATGTTTTACCTTCTTCGTCATCTACTTTGGGGAGGATACCGGTCTCCTCGTCAAAGTCGGGGAACTCCTCTTTAGAAAGAACATTAGCAGCAATCATCTGAGGGCAGATAATTAAAATAAGAGCACGATTAGATCAAAATGACATTAAAACAACAGCCACGATGTCTTGATAAGCTACGCGTGTACACATACCTGTTTGATCTCCCACTTCTCGGGGTCAGATATCTTGGTCAGCCTCTTGCGCTCCAGTGTGTCGTCCTCCAACTCAGGGGCGTGGCCCAAGTTGAGGTTGGTTGGGCGGTCGGGGTTCCTCATGATTTTCTCCTCCTCACCATCAGGGCCCTGGTTCCTCCTCCGGTTGGGGTTCAGGTCCTCCCCTGTTTCCTGGTCTACATCCTGGAAACCAAGAAGGGAACAAGTGTTTCAATAATTCAGAAAGGTCTTTCGTAGTCCTTTCCAAAAGTTTCAAATTCCTTTTTTTTTTGGCCGACATGATTAGCAGAGCTTGTTGAGAGATGAGATGAAACCACATCGCTCCCTATACAATCACATTGGCTCCATATAGTAAAACACACCGAAAGGACCGTAGGCCTTGACTTCATTCCCGCCTCACCTTCATACTGAGACTGGTCTTGGAGCCAGTAAAGGACAGCACCTTGATCTTGACCCTTTGACCTTTCTGGACCACATCAGCCACATTGGCAACACGTCCCTCTCTGCGCAGCTCAGAGATGTGGACCAAGCCCTCCCAGCGTTTCCTACAATGCGAAACAAATAAGTCTTTCAACACTGGCCACTCAAAAGCAAACCAAGTTCAAACACGAAATAGATTCATTACTATTCAACTAATGACCTTCGACATAGCATTAACCCAACTCATTTACTGACCTCAGCCCTTCCAGTTGCACGAAGCAGCCAAACTGCATGATGCTGGTGATTTTGCCATTGAAGATGTCCCCCACAGTAGGCTCCTCTGGTGGAGGGCGATCCACGTGTTTGTCCTTCCACCGGTCAGAGCCTTCCTTTGTGTCCCTGTCCCGGTCTCTGTGGGGGCTGGGGGTACGACTGCGCTCACTCCAACGAGACGCACGTTTCTTACCACGGTCGCGGTCCCTCTCACGGTCTCTCTCTCTCTGACGGTCGCGGTCCCTAGAGCGAGATCTAGAGCGTGAGCGGGACCGAGAACGGTGACGCCGCCTCCTGTCCCGGTCTCGGCTCCGACTTCTGCTGTGCCTCCTCTTTTTGTCCGACCTGAGAAGTACAAAACAGGTCACATAAGAACTACAACCTATGTAACAACTGAGAAAAACATTGCACTTGAAACCAATAAGTATTTTACTGGTGAAAGCCCGTTACCTGCTCTTGCTCTTTGAGTCTGATCTGCTCACACTGGGCATGAACATCTCCAACTCCTTCATGGCAGCATCGGCGATCTTCACATCGTCTTCATCCAATATGGGCTTGGGGGAGGGGGTCCGAAACGGTAGGCCAAATGTCAGCAGGTCAAAGTCAACCACAAAGTATAGCCTATACATTTCACCTGCAAATTAACTAGGTTATAACAACAACAAAACGTACCTTGGGAGCAGGATCGTCTGGCCTGCATAATGCAGGAAACAATTCCTTCAGTTTATCCTTGTCATTCTTCTGCTTGACCACAGGTTCAAAGGCTAAAATCACAGAGTAAAAGGTCAGCAACTCAGCAGATCATCAAGTCCACAACATTGTAACAATAGCACATGCACTGAGTGTACAACACATTAAGGACACCTGCCCTTTCAATGACATAGACTGATCAGGTGAAATGATCCCTTATTGATGTCACTTGTTGAATCCACTTCAAATCAGTCTAGATGAAGGGGAGAAGACAGGTTAAAGAAGGATTTTTAAGCCTTGAGACAATTGAGCCATGGATTGTGTATGTGTGCAGTTTAGAGGGTGAATGGGCAAGACAACATATTCAAGTGTATTTGAACGGGGTATGGTAGTAGGTGTGAGGTGTACCGGTTTGTGTCAACTGCAACACTGCTGGGTTTTTCACGAACAACAGTTTCCCGTGTGTATTAAGAATGGTCCATCACCCAAAGTTTATCCAGCCAACTTGACAACTGTGGGAAGCATTGGAGTCAACATGGGCCAGCATCCCTGTGGAATGCTTGACACCTTGAAGACTCCACACCCTGACGAATTGAGGCTGTTCTGAGGGTGAGGTGTAACTCAATATTAGGAAGGTGCTCTTAATGTTTTGTGCACATAGCCCATACCTTCAAAAATTTGCGCTAAGTGAAAGGCACACATCACATCAGAGGATACAGGCGGAATACAGCTCACATACCTTTGCTTGTAGATGCCTTTGGTGGAGGCCGCATCGTTTGAATAAGTCTGAGCAAATTGCCGACGAGTGAATCCTGAAAGATGGAAAATAAATGTTACGTCTACATATCCGTTCCATAAACATCCATCTAGATCAGGGGTCTCCAACAGTTCGATCGCGAGCTACCAGTAGCTCACAGCCCAACTATGAGTAACTCGCCAAACAATTCTGAAAGTAGAAGCAATTTTCACCTGTTCCACCGCACAACTGTCAGAAACGAATCTCACAAGTATCAGACACCGTAAGCTCCCAGCTACTATCTAATCAACTCAACATTGACATTATCCCAACCCTGGTTAGCCTCTACTGGCTTAAAAAGCCAAATCTAACACAATATCTACCAATTAATATCCAGCAATATTGCCCCTGTCTGTCTGTGTGGTGCATGCGCTTGTCTTTCACTCTGTGTGGAGCCAGTTGATGTGGGTTGACAGAAATAATTTCCCCAAAGTATTGTCAATTAACTCTTAACTGCAAAGTCGGCTTACCTGGCAGATGTATACTACCGTTCAAAAGTTTGGGGTCACTTAGAAATGTCCTCATTTTTGAAAGAAAAGCACATTTTCTGTCCATTAAAATAACATCAAATTGTTCAGAAAGACAGTGTAGACATTGTTAATGTTGTAAATGACTATTGTAGCTGGAAACAGCTGATTTTTAATGTAATATCTAGCTAACAACGTGCCATTGGAACACAGGAGTGATGGTTGCTGATAATGGGTCACTGTACGCCTATGTAGATATTCCATTAAAAATCATCTGTTTCCAGCTACAATAGTCATTTATAACATTAACAATGTCTACACTGAATTTCTGATCAATTTGAAAATCACAGATTTCATAGAGCCCCCCTTAGAGTTGTTTATTAACCATTAATTTGTCAGGTATATTGACAGAAAACAGTGTACAAGAGAAAGTAGTGCACTAAGGACCAGGGGAGAGAAGAATGTGTCGATTTGAAAGCTGGAGGGAAAAAAATGAGTACCTCTCATTCTAGAAAAGGTTGGAGACCCCTGCTCTAGATAGCGACAGTACTGTTGTATGGTAGTAGATAGGAAGTCTGTACTTACTGTGAATTCTGCTCCATTTTTCAGCAGAAGTGATTTGAAGCCATCAAATGTTGGTTGTTTTTCAGCAAGGCTGATGACAAATTCAGCTGTAAAACAGCAAAGAAAATAACCACATTAGCCAAGTAACGTTAACTTGTCCTAAACATTTCGAGTGTAGCTTTGATTTGTTCGCTAAGATGGCTACTATAGCATGTCAGCTAGGGGCAGCGTGAAAGTTCGCATCGTTGTTAGTAACCTTAGCTGACTAAACTCAACTCCACGATTTACTAGTTAGTTACCCAATTTAGCTACGCTGTTGAAATCATTAGCTAGTTTAACTAGCTGGTTTACCCGGGCAGATAACAACCTGACTGGACAGATGATCTGGAGTTGCTGCTAGCTAACGCGTCGCTAGCTGTTAGCCATGTTGTTGCCAACTAACAAATATTATATTGAAAGTTCACTTTCAGTTTTACATACCTAGATCTTTATCACTTATCCCCAAATGGTTGTCGAGTTCTGTGCACACTTTGGATACCAACGAGAGGTATTCCAGTTGTTCTAGCTCGTTATCGCCGATGTGTGACATTATCCAAGAGACTGTTTTGTGTTCAGAAGAAAACAGCAGCATTCATTTTTTTTGATAAGTGTCTCTTCAGCAACACTAAAAAAGTACTTCCGGGTCACTGAAGTTTGGAAATGTGCCAAATAAAGGTCCCCACGTAATAGTATAACAGTGTCAATAACCTGTATTTATATATGAAAAATACTTATCTGAACATTAACAATTATTCATATTTGCTCATATTTAAGTGACATTTGATTTAAATGTGGGTTTTAAAACATGTCCCAAGGTCAAATAAATGCCTCCAATGCAAATAACTGTGCATGAAATATAATAAAATATTGTATTCCCTACAAAACTTTTACATAGCCACCTAGAATAATTTTTGCTCTATTAGGCTAAATGTATTCCATGATTTGGTGGAGTAAAAAGCCAGCAACACTCCATTCAGTGCCCCATGAAATGACACCATATATGGATTCTACTGACCCCACTGAGTATTCCCTACAATACTTTTACTGAGGCACCTATAATCGTTTTTTATTATCATAAGCCCATGTGTAATGCATATACAGTGATTTGCATTGTACCATATTGTCCAGGCACTCCACTGTAAGTTGCTAGAGCACAGTAAACGTCCTGCAACACTTCCTATGACCTAACTCTTTGTTCAAACGCTTGTATTCTAGGGACTTTAGTGAGTAGACTGGATCCTGGTTTTATGGACAAAAAAATATATTGTTTTTCCTGTACAGTGCAAGTTGTTTGTGCAATACAACCAAAATACAATTCTCTTTAGTTTACACCCCCCCCCCCCCCCCCCATGTAGTTATACTTTTTTAAAACATAATTTTAACATTATGCTCTGTGCAAAGCTGCAAAAAAATATTGATATTGTATCATATGCATAGCGATTTACCGTGGACTTTTATTTTGAATGCAAAATCCGATAACCAGAAGTCTTAATGTGGATAGCTGGTGCTGCTGCTATGCCGCTATTACTTTTTTGATGATGGAGTATGACACCATTTCCGATTCTGCCGGAAATTACTATGTGTGGTGTAGTTCTTCAATTTTGTCGCCTGGTGGTGCTAAAACCATTCCCGAGCTGGACGCTCGTGGAGCATTTAAGCCCTGAACAGCGCCTGACAGGTAACATTGTCTCCAAGGCTGCGTGCCGCCCCCAAGACCAGAACCAATTGCATGCAAGGAACAACGAGCCATCGATCCAAGTTCAAACATATCCAGAAAGCTGAAGCATAGAGTAAAATGTTTTATATAGCTAGCATCTTTCATAATTAAGTCAACTTTATACTGATATTACACTGATTGTTTGTTAGCTAGCTTGCTAGCAGAGCTGCAAAGCAAGCTCACTTGGCTAGCTAGTCTTGTGAGCTAGCAGTTAGCTAGATAACGTTAGTCTTGTTAGTTAGCTACTGTAGCTAGCAAGCTAGCTAGTTATTTTTGCTGGTTGTGAGCTTGCATAACTGATATGTGCATAATTATAATGGGCACTTCCTGTTTTATAGGTCATATTTACATGTATAGAACTCCATTCCTGGCAGGCTGATTAGATTAGCTTTCAGCCTCAGAGCTTGAGCAGACTCAATAGCAGCTTTAGAGGCTGATAAGTCACAATGCTGCCTTGTAGGCTGTTTCATGGGAAAAGCTCCTTGTGGGCATATTAGCCGTTAAAGTGCCTTATAGGCTGATGCCTATGATCCAGTGGGTAAGCTCTATTCCTGCCAGGCTGATCAGATGCAATAGCCTCAGTGACTCATAAATTAGGATGCTGCCTTGTTGGCTGTTTCATGAGCACATTTTTTTTCTATCATTCTGAATGGGGTCGACACTGCTACCTGACCTTAATTGTAGTCATTCTTCAAATCGGTGATTGGATGTACTACTTCAAATTAAATTTTATTTGTCACATCCACATGGTTAGCAGATGTTATTGCGAGTGTAACGAAATGCATGTGCTTCTTGTTCCAACAGTGCAGCAATATCAACAAGTAATCTAACAATTCCACAACAATTACCTAATACACGCAAATCTAAGTAAAGGGATGGAATAGGGATGGAATATGATCTGCGCTAAACAAAGAATCAAGATGTTTATCTGTCCCTCTGTGAGCGCCAATAACTTCACAACGAAATTGACTACAAATACAAAGTTGCCCATGTCTTTTCAATTGTTAAACAAGCAAATGATAAATTAAATGCTAAATGAATGCTTAAAATGGAAACAGAGATAACTGCATTCAAATATAAATAGCCTACAGTATAGGCTACACATACAGTAGGCCTATATAATTAAATATGATTGAAATCAATTTAGTTCTATTTTGCTAATTGTAGGCTACTGTCTGTAATTTTTTGCCTCAATACATTTCATGATGTGTAACAACAAGTGCACAATGATGTGCCAAATTTTGATTTAGTGCATTGTTATAGGGTAAGCATTAGAATAAGTTGCCTCAGTATTTGTTTCTAGGAGCTGATCCGTCATCAGTATTGTGGAATAATTCTAATGTTAAGGTAAGATTTGTATGGAGAAAGCTGATCTGAGAACAGCGTTGCCTTTCTTTGGATCCTATCAGTATTGACACGTGCCTCAACGACGCACTTAGTAAACTTTCTCTCTTGTGTGGTGTTTTGGGAAATGCATGTATTTCATTGGCTGGTGTAGGAAAGATGCACCATTAAAACACTCTTAAGCCTAAGTGCCATTGCTATCGGGAACATTCCTGGCATGGTTTTTGACTATTATTTTTTATTAAACAAAATACAGACAAGACAATAACAACAATGACAAGACAACCCTAAAAAATCTGACCACCTCTTTCTAGAAGCATGAAATAAATCTGTACTAGAATTCTACAGTGCATTCGGAATGTATTCAGACCCCATGACTTTTTCCACATTTTATTCAATTACAGCCTTATTCTAAAGTGGATTAAATAAAAATCTACACACAATACCCCATAATGACAAAGTGAAAACAAGTTTTTAAAAATACAGAAATACCTTATTTACATAAGTATTCAGACCCTTTACTATGAGACTCGAAATTGAGCTCAGGTGAGTCCTGTTTCCATTGATCATCCTTGAGGTGTTTCTACAACTTGATTGGAGTCAACCTGTGGCAAATTCAATTGACTGGACATGATTTGGAAAGGCACACAACTGTCTATATAAGGTCCCACAGTTGACAGTTCATGTCAGAGCAAAAACCAAGCCATGAGATTGAAGGAATTGTCTGTAGAGCTCCAAGACAGGATTCTGTCGAGCTACAGATCTGGGGAAGGGTATCAAAACATTTCTGCAGCATTGAAGGTCCCGAAGAACACAGTGGCCTCCATTATTCTTAAATAGAAGAAGTTTGGAACCACCAAGACTCTTCCTAGAGCTGGCCGCCCAGCCAAACTGAGCTATTGGGGGAGAAGGGCGTTGGTCAGTGAGGTGACCAAGTACCTGATGGTCACTCTAACAGAGCTACAGAATTCCTCTGTGGAGATGAGAGAACCTTCCAGAAGGACAACCAACTCTAGGACACCAATCAGGCCTTTATGGTAGATTGGCCACACTGAACCACTCAGTAAATGCCACATGACAGCCTACTTGGAGCTTGCCAAAAGGCATCTAAAGGACTCTCAGACCATGAGAAACAAGATTCTCTGTTCTGATGAAACCACGATTGAACTCATAATCCTGAATGCCAAGCATCACCTCCGTAGGAAACCTGGCACCATCCCTACGATGAAGCATGGTGGTGGCAGCATCATGCTGTGGGGATGTTTTTCATCGGCAGGGACTGGGAGACTAATCAGGCTTGAGGGAAAGAAGAAAGAAACAAACTACAGAGAGATCCTTGATGAAAACCTGCTTCAGAGCGCTCAGGACCTCAGACTGGGCGAAGGTTCACCTTCCAAGAGGACAACGACCCTAAGCACACAGCCAAGACAATGCAGGAGTTGCCTCGGGACAAGTCTGAATGTCCTTGAGTGGCCCAGCCAGAGCCTTGACATGAACCCAATGGAACATCTCTGGAGAGATCCGAAAATAGCTGTGCAGCAAAGCTCCCCATCCAACCTGACAGAGCTTGAGAGGATCTGCAGAGAAGAATGAGAGAAACTTCCCAAATACAGGTGTGCCAAGCTTGTAGCGCCATACCCAAGAAGACTCGAGGCTGTAATCGCTGCCAAAGGTGCTTCAACAAAGTACTGAGTAATGGGTCTGAATACTTATGTAAATGTGATATTTCATTTTATTTTTATACATTTGCACACATTTCTGAAAACCTGTTTTTGCTTTGTCATTATGGGGTACCGTGTGTAGATTGTGGTGGGAAACGATTTAATACATTTTATAATAAGGCTGCAACGTAACAACATGTGGAGAAAGTCAAGGGGTCTGAATAGTTTCCGAATTCACTATGTCATTTTAAGACACAAAAACCTTTTATGTTATACTTTTGTTCTATTATATTAACAGTGAAATATAAAAAATAAGTGTCTTGTGATAAAAAGGTTGTCAAATGAATTCCAAACTAATCGAACATAGTTTACAACTAAATCATATCTAATAACTCGTTCTTCCCATTCACAGATTTCCTCATCAACATCCTCCCTTAATCAACAATTGACTAGACTAGACTGGTTCAAGTAAAATAAACGCTATTAAGAAATGAAAACAAAATCTCCATATGCATGAGCTGTAGGTAGACCGGACTCCTGTAGAACTCCTTTAAAATTCTGGATCCCCAGGCTCAGGGCAGTAGAGGATCTCTAGCTTTGGGTATGGAGTGACTGAAGGGACAAAATGCACAGTTACACCCAGGAGGAGAGAAATAGGACACACAGATCATATACAGCAAAACCTCAATAATACTATATTGTCTTCTTTTCAAGAAAGACACAATATGCAAGAGTTTACTATGCATGCAGTCTGTCCATTCTAATCTTAATAAAGGCCATATAGGCAACTAAGACAAGAGGTTGAGTAGAGACAAACACAACAGCATAGAACAGAGCAGTGAGACATACAATGAATGGGGAGAGAGAAGGGAAATAGATACCATAATCTGGTAAGGGACAGATTGAAATTTACTGGGGGGAGGGGCTGGTCAAACTAAAGGTATCATAAAGAAAATGCGCCCCCCCCCCCCCTCTACCCAAAGTTACAAATATTTTCACATGACCGTGTACTATAAAATCAATTAAACACCCTCCCCCCTCATATAATTAACTCTAAATAATGTTTACGACCACAAAATGTCAAACTGGTCAAACTAAAGGTATCATAAAGAAAATGCGCCCCCCCCCCCCCCCTCTACCCAAAGTTACAAATATTTTCACATGACCGTGTACTATAAAATCAATTAAACACCCTCCCCCCTCATATAATGAACTCTAAATAATGTTTACGACCACAAATAACAATAAGTGTAGCGACCCTGTGTTTATAAATATGGATATCGACTTTGCAACTTCAGCATGCTTTTGTGGCACAGTCGATGCCACGCAGGGCCTTTGGGCCAGAAGGATGAGGTAAAACTGCTAATTTCCTGCAATTCTACACATTTTGTCATAGGAGAACGAGCTCACCTTAAATGCAGAGGAATACTCTGATAGCTCAGGTAAGCTTCATCAGTTACACTGTCCTTTTAGAGATCAATAGACTGTCATGGTACTGAAAGTCTGAGTCTCATAATTTACTACCTAGCATATTTAAACAGTGCTTGTTTATAGTCATAGCAGTGTTGGATGACACAAGGAATCACCGCGCCATGGCAAAATTTGTAGAATTGCAGGAAATTTACTTTAGAACATAATTGAAAAAAAACTTTGCTGTCAAGAGGGGGGCCGCTATTACGAGGTGGGGGATCCATTTTTGGGTGGCCCCCACACACATCAATGTTGCCCATCCCTGACCTACACCACCATGGTTCAGAAGAGGGTGAGTAAAGAGAGAAGCGTAAAGGGAGGTGGATTGTGAGCAGTAGCTACATAGTGTATGTAAAATAACACATGCGCAGAATGTGATCCGGATCCTAAGCTTTGAGAAAGAGGTTTCTGTAAGGGTGGGGCGGAGGGCGAAAACTCCATATTCATAGCCACGGCCTAGAGTTTACACCATAGAGAATGAAGGAGGCCTCTAGTGGCCAAACTGCAGTATTGTCATGGGCAGCACCATTGAGAGCTTCCACCATGTTAATGTAGTCAACAGGGTGGGACTTCCAACTTCATTGGCTAAGGCCTCCTGGTGACTCTGTTGGAGTCCTGTCCGACCGGGTCATCAGGAGGGATCAGCCAATCATGAATAAAATTGACTACTTCAAAATGGAGATTGCCTCAATGGCGCTGCCCATGCTGTCACAGACGCTATAATGGCACATATAGAAATATCAGTCCTCTATCTATCTCTATGGTTTACACACTGTGTTGACCTACACACTCACAAACATCTTGCTTTACACAGCAGTTCACACAGGGCCAGGGACCCAGTGAACTATGTGCGATTCATTGTAGAATTTGACAGTAGAGATGTTTTTTGTTGTTGCGGCATCTCATGTCCTGATAACAAGAAAGAGCCACAGAACATAGTCAATAGGAGAGACCTGCACTTTTTCTCTCGCTCTCCATCTTTCTCTCCCTCTCCCTGTTATGTAATAGATGGCCAGGAGAGGTTGTAGGCGTGATGTAACCTGACAGACGCGGCATCCTTCCTGCGCATCCCGGCATTACCCGCCCTTTTCCTCCCATTCCTCTCTCTGCACGTCCGCACTCACTGACCCAGTCCCCGGACCGCCTGCTTCCTCTCATCTTTCTGTCTGCTTACCCTCTCTCTCCCTGGGCCATCGATGCAAGCAGAGTATAGCCTCACTGGCTGCCCCCTGCTGAGGCCTCCTGGATCTAAGCTCCTTATGCCCAGGCTAGCATATTCCCATAACCCACTCATAAACACACAGCAGCACTGAATCACTGCTATCTAAGATGAGCTCCAGCCACAAGTGCATCATCTCTCTTACTCTGCACTCTCTTTTCAATGTGAGTTTTTACAACTCTAGAGAGTTGAATTGGTTTCCTTGTCTTACTTTGTTATGCTGAGTTACCCAGCTGCCCTGTTTTTCAAACCTTTTCTTTGCACTGCCATCTCTGAGAACTCTCTCCTTCCCCTCAGGAGGCCTACTTGCTCCCCCGCTTTTCTAAAGTCTTTTCCCTTCCCTCCCCGCCTTCGTTAAGATTTGGGTGTGCTTTATCCCTCCTAATTCTCTACTAGTTCTCGCCCACTGCTCAGGCCCCAGCCAAAGGCTTTTATAATTATCCACACTCCCCTCTTCTCTTTTCCAGTGTGGTGAATGCTACATGTTCCTAGATGTCACCTGACCCGGCAGAGTGGAGCTGAGGACACCGAGGGATGAAGTGGAGACTCTTGCGTAATGGACTTATACGTGTGCAGACGTGTGGGTTTAGCCTATGTGTATGCGAGCGAGAGGGATGGGGAGGGATGGAGGGGGAGTAGAATGGGAGAGGGAGGGAGAGATGGAAAGTGACAAAGAGCGGGAGAGTGGAGTGTAGGAGAGAGTGCGGGCAGAGAGAGGGTACCACTGTCAGAGTCAATTCCTTGTTGCTTGTTTACAAGTGATGCGGCAGAGGAAGGGGTGCGGGCGACAGGTAGTCATGCCCCTGTGTTTGGCTTTACGTTCCCCTGTTTAACCGTCATGGGGGAATTATCCACAGAATGGAGGGCTTTTCCCATGTTTATTTCTTGTCACTTCATCTGAGCGGTTTGCTGCATTAATGAGCCTGGGGCAAAAAAGAGAGAGGAAGGATATAATTCAAAATAAATCTGTACGGTTGACTGACAGGCAGGAAGTAAATTCACAATGCTGTTACATGTTCAGTATGACAATGGCCGTGTTCGAGAGCATCAAATTCACGATGCATCGTGGGTAAATGTTGACTGATCTACAAATAAAAATGAGGAGTTATTTATGGTGCTAAAGGATTTGTAGATCAGTCAGTCGGAAGTCGCCTGCGCTGTCGGATGCAATGTTGAACAAGCCCAAGATGTGTTTGGCTTCGTTTAGACAGGAAGCCCAATTCAGATTTTTTTCCCCACTAATTGGTCTTTTGACCCATAACATCAGATCTTTTCAAACAGGATCTGTTTCAGAGCTGATCTGATTGGTCAAAAGACCAATTAGTGAAAAAGATCAGATTAAACACAGTCATAGTGTCGGAGAAAGAGTGCGTAAGAGAGAGAGGGTGAGTGCATGAGAGAGAGGGAAAGTTTCTGAATGCCCGTACACGTGTGAGTATATACTTGAATTGACAGCACAGCTGGCTGCGATGTTTGCTGCTGAGTGGAAAATTCCTACAACGGAGTATGAAGAGAGGGAAAATAGGGAAGAGGAGAGGAGGGGGCCACTAAGGGGGCAGGCAGGTCTAGGGTTGGAAAAGCAGGGGAGGGATTGGTTGGTAGGAAAGCTGCCATTGTGAGATCACAGCCCCCACAACAGCTTCCACCTACATGGTGATTGAGCGGGCTCCTTGCAAAAGATTCATAGCCAAGACAATCTGTCAATTATGTGACTCTTTCAAATTGACTGGCTTTTGGGCTTACTTTCACATCGATGAAAGTATAGGTTTTAATAGAGCTAGGTTTTGTATATTGTTCATCCCACTTCTGATTCTTGTTAAATCATGGCAGGTATACATATGTGTGCAAAGGTGATAGCTTGCCCATGCTGACCTGAAGCTGTGAAGCCTGGGTAATGCAGTCTTTTTGCTGCCAGGCGGTGAACAGTCAGCCTGACCATGTCCTCACCTGAGGGACCCCTCACACCGTGCTCTCTGGGAGTGTGAAAGCTTGGGATGATACCCATCAATTGTTTTTAGGAAAACATAGCATGCTAGATTTCACCTGCAATCTAGTGCATTTAAATCATCCCTGTTTGTTAAAAAACAACATGAGACCTTTTTTAAAACCATATACGACACTTTGAAATCTAACATAGAGACATCCGAGTTGATCAGCCACCAAAGTGGAGAGAATTCAGTGTGACGTGTAGCCTACTGATGGGATTTGTACTGAACAGTGTTAGCAGCCCCATCCATTCAATCCCATAGCGATATGACATGACAGGTTCTGTTTACTCATAATTTGCTGCAATTTCTGCATGACGCGTTTCCATCCTTGGCTGACTGCAAACATAACTGAGCAAGTGTACTTTTCCTACATAACATTTCCCCCGAAAAGCCTCCACTTTTCCACAAAACCTTTTTGAAATCATGAACATTTCAAAATATAAAGGGCAGTGAAAAGTGTGTTCTTATTGCAGTGGATATGGCGTATGGAAATACAGAGATGGGTGCCAATCTGTTTTGGGTTTATACAGTACGTGTTTCAGTAAAGCAGTGCAGTGTCTGGGAGGGATGGAGAGAGACGTTAGGGGTTCTGGTGGGGGGAGGGGACACTGACAAACACTACTTGCTTTTGTTTCCAGGCCTTTCTTTGTGTGCTAGACAAACAATCAGTCCGCTCCAGAATTCCCCTGTTTACGTTCCCTTGGCGGTGTCTTTTTCTCAGGACGGCGATGAGGTCACTGAATTGGGAAATGCAGACTGTTTCGATGTGTATATCTCAGGTAAACATGGGTGAAGTCAGTGAAGTCCACACAACCCATCTCCCTTCCTTCCCAAGCATTCTTTCATAGTGGTGCCTGTCAACAGATGCATCAGGTAAGGCCTGGATATAGCCTACTCAGTATACTGTATGTCTAGCCGTGCTGCAGTAGACTACATTAAACACTGGATCGAACGTTTCACTTGTCCCCAACTCTCATAACTACTAATCATTAATTAAGATAATAATCGGTTGTTTCTCCCCCCCCTATCATTACCTGCCAATTACCATAGTTTGCTAAACTGAGACTAAGCTTTTTTTTCCTGACACATTTGCTTACCCGATGCTCAGGTAACACACTGTTAACAGAGGGATGGAGGAGGAGGCAATAACAGACCAGGGAGCGGGAGAATTTAAATTTAGTCACATATTTATTACATAAATATATAGTAAAATAGACCAGCGACAATTACCATAAAAATATCTTCCTTTAAAATCCTGACCATAAACAAAGATTTGAAAATCACACACTGACAATTACAAACACGCTGATTGTCTGGACCGGTCATAAGCAGCCCACCACAAAAACCTGACATCACACCACCACTGGAGTCTTATTGGAGAGGGAGGGTTCAGATGCTAGGGCGAGAAGGGGATAGGACGAAGGTACAGGTTCAGGAGGAAGGGGGTGGAGTTTGGGTTGGGGTTAGTTGGTTGGTGGTGGTAGGTGTGATGACGGTGTGGGTGGTGTGAGAGGAAATCACAGTATATATTCAGAGGTTTTGTGTGTGTGTAAGAGAATATTTTGCCCAGAGCTTGCCTACTGCCTGCCTGTGTTTGACTACCTTGTGTTTGTCCCTGTGCTTTGTGGGAATTGATCCTGAATACTGTTCGTCATGTCCTTGTAACAGTGACTGCATCTGAGATAGAGGGAGAATCTCAATTGCATACTACTCGCGTCCTCTCTCCTTCTCAAAACCCATTGGATGGGAAAGCCAGAGGTCCTTCCCCTCTGACCTTTTCTTCCAATAGGTTTTGAGGAGAGGACTCGAGGAGTATGCAATTGAGATTCTCCCAGAGAAACTGAGAGGAAGAGAAAGATGGAAAGAGAGAAAGTATCAGGTCCCTACTGGTGACAGTCTTTAGCCTGTTGAAGGCCACATGTTTGTCTGTGTACTTTGTCCTCTCTCTGACCACAAGTTACGGCAGTCTCAGATCAAGACCACAGCCTTGCAATATCCTTTCTTCAAAGTGTCTGTTGTACACTGCAATCACACATATCCAGACTGAACCTCAAGGTAAGAACTACAGGGTCATCTGGCTTTTTCCTTTGGCTGCAGTTGCTTAAGAACCCCCCCCCCCCCCCAATCTCATTCTAGAGGCTCTGTTTAAAGTTGAGGTGTCACAGGGAACGTGTTCTGCAGTGTGTTCAAAGACAGGTATACTGTACAGACACAGGGTGTCATTACATAGACCTATGTGTTACGTGGCTGCCACAGACTGACCTCTGACCTGACCTTGCGAAAGGTCATGGCCCCAGAGTGTCTGTGAAGCACCCACCCTCATAACCTCCCTGCAGCCCTCAGCAATCGCAGTGAAGCAAGGAACCTAGATTAAAGGTCAGTGATATAAAAGTATACCAAAAAGTCTTAGTTGTAGTAGACAGCGTTTTTTGTATGTTTACTTTCATATATTTTGACAGATTTGCATGTACTGCTGGCTGAAGGTTTTGAAGTCTGTTTTATGTATCAATAACCACAAATACACTGAGCAGTTGAACAATGGACTGGTTGAATTTTTTTTGTGTGTGTGTGAAACAAAAATGACTCAAAACAGAGAAAATAAATTCTAACCCATCGGTATTGAGGCTCACATCTTTCCATTGGTCAAATTTGGTAAGATAATAAAACCCACAGCTTTGAATCAGGTGTCATACTTGAAGTGCATCGTCAAGATCTTTTGAATAAAATTGGCACGTGGCCCCTCTCTGGATCGCAAAAGTTATATACAGCGACACAAAGATCATACACAAACGTCTGTACAGCAAAACATCACCCAGAGTGTAGTCCCTATTCCAGGACTGGAGAACAGTGGTGACGCAGAGGCAGTTTGACATGGAGCCTTAGACTGAATTTAGTAGTGGGTAAGGTACTGTAGTATAGTACCATCCCACTGGGCACAGATGTCACTTCAACGTCTATTCCACATTGGTTCAATGTAATTTCATTGAAAAAAACATGGAAACAACTTTGATTCAACCAGTGTGTTCCTAGTTGAATGGGTATTGTTAATCTATGGGCTCAATTAGACCAGTCTGTTACTGTGTGAGAACATTTGATCCCTTTGCTGGATTTCAAAACTAGCTTAACAGGGCATTTCTCTGGCTTTGCATACAATACAAGGCTTTAGTACAGCATTGGCCGATGGAACTGCAGGGTAATCTGCGCTAGGAGTGTACATGTCAGATCAGTGCCATGGGAAAGACAGGAGACAGCATGGGAAATACAGGAGACAGCATGGGAAAGACAGGAGACAGTATGGCAAAGACAGGAGACAGTATGGCAAAGACAGGAGACAGCATGGGAAAGACAGGAGACAGCATGGGAAAGACAGGAGACAGCATGGGAAAGACAGGAGACAGCATGGGAAAGACAGGAGACAGCATGGGAAAGACAGGAGACAGCATGGGAAAGACAGGAGACAGCATGGGAAAGACAGGAGACAGCATGGGAAAAGGAGGGGTTAAGAAAAGCAACCTTTGAGGCCTCACTTTCAAACCTGAGCAGTCCTGACCGACCAAACCCGTTTTCAACCTGACAAACATTGCATATGTATTCATACAGATGGCTAATTCTCTAATATATATATATTTTTTTTTGTTAATTAATTGTACATTCCTTGCTGCCTAGGGATATATTTTCCACCTCACCTTTTACAAAAATATCTCCACGATTAGTCACCTCAATAGACATTGTACACACATAGGTAGTCCAAGCAGCATAATGCAGACCAATCAATTCACCAACTGTAATCACCTGCCGTCAAAAGCTCCTAAAGGTGTTACCTATTAGTGCTAATAATTCATTGGCAACAATTTGGTCCAGTAGTTAACAGACACAATACAGGCCAATCTGATGAGATCGCCAGAGCGATCGCTTCACCCCCGTTCATAGATCTTCGCGCGTTACAATATTTACAGCTCTCCATGTCTGAGGTAGTGAGCAGGTCAAGGAGAGGAGCTCCAAGGGCCATAGAGGGGTTATAGTGCTTTTCAATGACCCTATGCACATCTAGAGGAGGGTTTACCGATAGACACCTGAAAGTCATGACTTTAAAAGTCAATGCACTTCACAACACAAAATGAAGTCGCACACAAGTACATGCCCAACCTCTTTCTCTAGACCACACACGCACGCACACACACACACACACACCTAACTCCTTTTCCTGTAGCATAGTTATCATTGGCGGGATTAAAACGTCATAATATGGTTTTCAATTGATCCCTCTGAACTCAAAGAGTTTTTCTTGCCTCTGTTGCATCAGAGTTGCCTTCACGGCGACGTTGGCTCTCGTCAGTTCTAATCCTCTGTAACGGTATCCTCATAAGGTTATTCTCCAAAAACCTAAGCTGGAAAAAACATATTTCCCCCAAGTTCCCAACTCTATTACCTGCATTTTCTCAAAGCAAACCAATGAACGCCCACACCAATCATCAACCTCTATACAAAATACCGCAGTACAGTGTCACAGAGCAGCAATACAAAACGCAATCAATAAGGCAGCTGTTTCAACACCTGCCACGCCCCTAGCGGCCAAAACAAGACAGGACAAACGGAACCCTGTTAACAGTCTGTTTTCCACTTGCGAGCCGAACGTCATTTTAGCCGAGCCCCTTAAGTATTACCCTGCTCGTATTCTGCACTCACGAGGTACAATCCCCGCACACACCTCCTAACGGTTCCCAAGCCCCCCTCTCACCCTCTCGGCCCAGCCTATTCAACACTCTTGGCTACATTCTTCAAGGAAAATAATAATGGAAGTCTATGACAAGGCTGTCTTGTACCGCGGCCTCAAAAGATGCTTAGGGAGATGGGGAGAACAAAGCAGGTCAGTGCTTGGTCAGCACGGCAACCGTACATACACACACAACCTGCTGGGGGAAAAAAAATGGTTGAATCAAAGTTGTTTTCAGATCATTTCGACCCCAACATTCGGTGATGATGTTGAATCAACATACAGGAATTTGGTAATTTTTTCACCCAACTTTTAACCTAAATCCAATGACATGGTGAATTTTGTTGGTTGATTTCAAGTTGAATTCACGTTAGGTGACAACTCAACCAAATGTAAATCAAAACTGGAAGTTGAACTGATGTCTGTGCCCAGTGCTACACACATCCAACACAAACAAATTTGAGCCGTGCCAGGCTTCCAATGGATCACAAAGTATTGGACATTAAGCACACATCAATAGAACAGGTCACGACACAGGAGCAAAGCTTTTCCTCAGATGGTGAATTGCTGCCATATTGGATGGAAGCCATTCATGTGGACCATTAGCCAACTGTGTGGGGGAGCTGAGAAATGCCGCTTACACTTTAGCTGTAAGTTCATACACCAGAATATCAAGCAGGGACCCACTGTCTGTGATGGTTACAATTCATTTCATACACTGCATGTGTTTCTGTGTGTAGTAAGCAAAGGTGGGGCATGTTCCTTCTGGACCATAGGGCATAATTGGTTTTGGGGCAAGGAACTGTCCCAAAAACAGAAAACTCCTGTGTGAGTGCTCACCGTGTTGTCAGTGTTAATCACCAAACACGTGAACACATGCACCCACATTCAGCCACCCACCCACACTGAAACAGACAGATAGAGAAACAGACAGTAACACACATCGAAATATTCTCTCATTTGGGTCTAACAAAGATATGAGGGTATGGTGCTGTTTCTTTGCAGTAGAAGAAAGGATATGGGGAAATACAATGGAAAAGGGTCGTTCCATCAATTCGCTGCCTTTTGAGAAGTGTACCATTTTTTTATGGGGGGGATTCAACAAAATGTTTACCTTCTGTCATAAAGATCACATGTTCAACTTCCTAAAAAAAACAAGAAAATTGTCCTATCTCAAAAGGTTAAATAAAAATGACCATAGTAAGTGCCTATTAAGTGCCAAATAAAGTAACAGGCTTGACGATTTCATCTTGAATCAACCATAAATCCCCGTTGAGACAGGGGGAATGGAAGCTTGTTCTGTGCAACAGGGAAGGGCAAATGAATTCAAGCTTTTAATTATTTTTGTCAAAACATGCCCAGCCTGTCTATCTATTGGTAACAGGGTTGATGTTTTATGCTCGACCCAGTCAGTTTTCCACCACAAAACGGCAAAGAGTAAAACCAGCTGACCTGCTTTTACACTATGATTTGACTATTAATGTTCAATATTTATTCATATATATATATCTCTTTTTTTATTTTTAAGGAATAGTTATTAAAATGAGAGTTCAGCTCACATCTTGCAGAATTTTGGCACTCAAGCAAGACTTTAATATGGAAAATCTAATTTATTTAATTCTCCATGTGATCTATATTAAAGGGCACTTAATTCAATAAAACAGGCTTTTAAAGATGCAATATTGGAGCACAATTTCTACTTAAAATATCAAAGGGATTGCGTGGAACGACCCAAAACCAAAGAGCAGGAGAACAGGACGCAAACAGTACATACCATGACATTCTCCATCCAGAGAGCAAAACATATGCGTTAACAATGGTGGTTCATCTAATGTTTATCTTCATTTATTTAGAAAATTTTATTTTTTCCTGAGAGAATCCTTCAATAGCTTTCTTATCCAGTCCGGGAAACAAGTGTGTGTCTGCGATTGTGTGTGTGTGTGTGTGTAGAATGGGTCACTGTGTTCTAGCCAACACTCTCATGGGTGGGTGCATGTTAAAACTAACCATGCAAATTCACATTGTCTCACGGTAAACAACCTAACAGGGTCTGACAAGACCAGCACCACTCACTCAGATATTTCACTTCATTAAAAGCCTACCCAGAAACATTGGTTAAACATTTTTTTTTGTCAACAGCTACGGCTTCGAGGCTACACCAACACTTATATAACGGTTCAACTAGTTCAAAGTAACAGTTCAAATGTAAGCGCTATTTGGCCATTATCGGGTGCAATCAGTGTATTTAAAGTCTTCATGCTGACACAATCAACGACTATAATATTCTCCAGACAGTCTTTAGAATCTAGGCTGCTGAGAGTGCATCTCAACTACGAACATGCTGCTATGTCAGTGCACAGCCAGTTAAAGCGGTCTTGTTTATGTGGTGACTTGGCTCGTTCATCAGTGCATTCGGTTGTGTCTCGCGAGTTGCAGGTGTCTGACCATCATGAGGAGAGGTTAGAGGTCATCCTGCCAATCGCACGTCACTCACCTCCCACTGAGCACCATAATGTCTTGAAGTACATTCATTTGGCCACTACCCACTGAACTATACTCTTCTTTACTTTACCCTCGGACGTCTTTTTTTTGGTGCGGTTTTAACGTCCACGGACCAAACCGAGTCTGAACCAATCATAGACGTTTATGTTTGGTTCAGATTTGGTCTGGAACGGCCTTTATTTGGCCCAAACATAGACATCTATAATTGGTTCAGATTTGGTCCGGACCGGCCTTAATTTGGCCCAAACATATACGTCAGATTTGGTCCGATCCGGACCAAATCTGAACCAATCAAAGACATCTGTGATTCACAAGTTTGGAGAGCACAGTACAGCAGTGCACAGCAGAGTACAGTACAGAAAAGTACAGTACAATACGATACAGTAGAGCACAGCAGAGTACAATACAGAAAAGTACAGTACAGTACGATACAGTAGAGCACAGTAGAGTACATTAAAGTAAAGAAGGGTAAAGTATAGTTTAGTACAGTAGAGTATAGTACAGTATAATACACTGTATTTTACCCTACATTACTCTAATATACTCTACTGAACTAAACTGTACTCTACTGTACTGAATTAAACTGTACTGTAGCTACTGTACTGAACTGTGCTGTACCATACTGTTATGTTCCAACTTGTGAAACATAGCCTAGACATCTATAATTTGTTCAGATTAGGTGTGGTCCGGACCAACCAAATTTGTACTTGTTTGGGGGCAGAGCTCATTAGGGCTCCCGAGTAGTGCAGCGGTCTAAGGCACTGCATCTCAGTGCAAGAGGTGTCACTGCAGTCCCTGGTTTGAATCCAGGCTGCATCACATCCGGCCGTGATTGGGAATCCCATAGTGTGGTGCACAATTGGCCCAGCGTCGTCCGGGTTTGGCCGTCATTGTAAATAAGAATTTGTTCTTAACTTACTTGCCTAATTAAATAAAGGTCCAATTTTATATTTACAAATAACACACAGCATGCTTTGCAAGTGTCTGTTTTTACATTTAACATGTACATTTTGGTCATTCCACAGACTTACAGTCAGTGCATTCAACTAAGGTAGATAAACAGCAACATATCACAGTCATAGCAATAAAATAATATTTCTGTAACCGTGGTCTGCTGGTTTATTCTGTAGGTTGGAATGCTTGGAACATCAAGCTCACATAAACGCATGTGACCGGTGGAAGAAATAATAAATAATATATGCTGCAATCTTCAGATGGCTCCTCTTTCCTATATTCAATTGATTTATTGTTATATCATTTATATAATGTTACATATTTTCATATTTCATTCAGAATGGAAAATTAACCTTACTTCAACGTCTGGAAAATACGTATTTTCGACATCTCTTCAACGTAATTTTGCATACTGGGTAGATTCAATATTTTAAAGCTCAACTATGCAAGTGATTCATTTTTTCACTCTAATTTCTGAGAGAAAAATACAAAGACACAATTCACGGCCACGTCTGAGGCTGCATGGGCCTTGTTAGGTAGCACTGAATCGATCCACCGAACCATGAGAGTGTTGTATCATGTAGACAAATACTGTAACACAGATACAACCACGCACGTACGCACGCACGCACACACAGAGAATCCGGCGCAGTTTACAACAGCACAAATCTATCCATTCTTCTATGATATCAACAGTGTCCTTCCACCTCCACTTGTCCTTTTGCAAACTCAACGAGTGGGCTTGCTGGTCCCCAGGGACCAACCGGTGAGCTAGGTCATGGTTGGAGAGTGAAGACAGGGCCTTTGGACATCCCGTCAGACCTGGGCCCATTCACTTGAAAGCCCTGAGCCTCGGCACGCACAGAGTAGCAAGGGTCTTTGCTCCCAGATCAAATAAGGATCACTGGGATTCATGCAGTTGAGTGGGGGAATCCAGACAAGGTTGAAACAGCTTTAACATAAGCATGACTGGCAGGCTGGCTCGCCAGTAAAGGGAGCACGCTTTTGGAGGGGTTGGAGGGGAATTGCATAGACATCTTGCTACTTGCGTTTCTTTTTTTGTCTTCACAAAACTCTACATTTGGTAAAGGTGGAGCAAACAAAGCCCCCAAAAAACAAAACATCACAGACAATCCTATCCCTCTTCCCATGTGTCAACCTGTTGGACTGGACCATGATAAGACAGCTGATGAAAGGACAGGGGTGTTGGGGGATTCCATTAAATGGGCTTTCCTAAATGAATGTAGCGGGCAGTAGCCAGGCAAGCTGATATATTGGGAATTTAGTGAAGTCTTGACATTCCCCTACCCTTTGTTATTTAAGGACTTTAGATCAGTGATTCCCCCCCCCCCCCCCACGACAATATCCACTACACCTTCACATCCTCTGCCTACTGTGGCTACTACCCACTAACCTGGAGAGACCAGTCTGTTGTAGGTAGACACACATTGTAGCCATGAAAGCGTTAAGATTTGTTGCCAGGACATACTGTAGGGATGGCTAGCTATCTCTTTTCTAAGAACAAGAGGCACAGGGTCAGATTAATAAAATCATGGGGTAATTTTGAATATGGGTTGACATGTGAGAGTGCACACACAAGCACACACACAGATGTATGAAGCACTAATATACGTTGCATTTTTTTTTTGCTTACTCTACAAGATGGCGGGATGCAGGAGGTGGCAAGAAAGTGCTCAAGCCTCAACATCCAGTTTGTGAGTGTTGCATATGATTTTACATATACTGGCTTTTCATATTTCATTTTCTATATTTACATCCTTGGTTATGGCCAAAATCAAACAAAATAAAAATAAAACAGAAACATAGTTTTTGGGGGGGTGAAAAAGTATTGCACCTTGCAGATGGGCAATATTCTCAGTTTGTTTGTGTGTAACATCAATGTGACACCACCATCCGTTCTGCTGGTGAGCGGAAGTGAGGTTGTGGGTGCTGGGCTCCAATCCAACCCCGGCCTGTCAGCTACATTCAATACCATAGAGCACTCAGCCATTACAAAAGACTTCCCCCAAGCTCTGGGCCATTCACATTTGGCTTCACTATCTATGGTCATGGATATATCTGGGAGTGGCCAACTGCCAGCCAGCAATCCATTTCAGCATCTGATGATGATGCAAGACTTTACTAATGTTAGGTATCCTATCCACAATCCTCCTAGAACCAATTTAATAGGTAGCAAGCGCAAAGGCTTGAGTGTAAGTCTTCTGTAATCACTGCACATATCTTTTTGCTCACTTCCACATGCGCCCGTGAATTATCACTCCTCCCAAGTTCATTTGAGTTTTGTGTTGTGTGAGGTATGAGAAGATTGTGTTTCATTTTTTTTTTTTTTTGGGTTGCATTATTTTTCCTGTTTGTGATTTTTTTTTTCAGTCGTCTTTCATAAAAAAAGGAAACAACATATATATAAAAAGAAAATATTCCTGTTTTTGTTTGTTGTAAATTCCTCTTGATAAAAGGGACGGACAATCGGACAAATACACAGACAACAGAGAAGTCAACACAAACTATAGGTGACGCGAAAAATAAGTGACATTTCTGTCTACGTTACACTGCACGCATCGTCAAAAAGTGACTACGGCTGTTCTTTTTCCCGTTTTACACAGAGCAGTCTAAGCGTCATAAACAAACACCAACAAAAATGAACATTGAGATAAAATGTAGAGAAAGAAACCGCTTAATCTCCAAGCGTTTAACTTTTGTTCAGGAGTCTTTTTAAAGTCATATTTTTCCTCATTTCGCTTTTCTGGGTTCATAATCCTTTCATAATCATATACTCCCCCCCCCCAAAAAAAAAATCCTCAGAAGGTAAAGCAGCATTTCAACCACTATTGTCACACACACATACCCAATCGTCTCACGAGAATGAAGGACATCACTATTGCGATAACTTTTTTTCTGTTATTGGTTCTTTTTCAAAGAAGCTTGGACTTTAATCCATTGAGTGCCGATTCTGTTTCTCTTGCCGATCGTCTCCATTTGAAAGTTGGTGGCTCTCCTTATGGAAAGCTGAAGGGGATATTTGTGGAAATGAGGGGGGGATTAAATGTTACAATGCGGGAGTAAAGGGGGAGAACATCTGATATACTGCCATCTCCCCCTTCTCCAAGCTCACAAACGGTGCTTCGACAACAGGCGACGATCCCCCTCTAACCCATGCCAGATGAAGGATGGAAGGAAGTCTCTCTGTCCCGCTCCCTTCGCTCTCTCCTACTCTCTTGTTCACTCGCTCCCACTGCTGCTTCACTGTTCACATTCATTCGGCGACGCCCCCCCAAGTGAGCTGCTATGGCCATCCTTGTCTCACAAGGGAGAGGCCTAGATTCCGTTTGGTGTCCAGGGACGTCTCCTGCCCAGTGGGTGAGGGTTGGAGGAAGGCTGTTGATTTAATACTGACAATGTGACGGGGTTTGTTGGGAGCCCCTTCCCAGTGGGCCTCCATTAGAGTAGGCCGGGACTCCCAGAGGAAGTTGCATGACTGACAGATGAGTTGGGGCTAGGTTGTATAGTTGCTGATGAGTGTGGGGAGAGGGGTTTGGACCACTGCAGTAGTGCAAAACCCCGACCAGCGTGGCTTGGGCCAGGGCCGGGGGTGGGGAGACTAGTGGAGTGGGAGGGTGGGGCACGGTGGGAGGTGATTCTGGCTGCTCCACCAGAGCGGTCTGAGGTCTGCTTACAGTGGATTTCTTGGTTGACTCCTCCTCCAGCGGTTGAGGTTGAGTTTGGACTCCTCCTCCGGCGGTTGAGGTTGAGTTTGGACTCCTCCTACGGCGGTTGAGGTCGAGGCAGCGACGCTTGGCCATCTGCTTTGAGTACCCGCCATCCCGATCCCGCCCATCGCTCCGCGTCTTTAGGCGTTCATCCACATCCTCCCGGGGTGCTGAAACCCATCTGTCCATTCATCCCTCCCTCCGCCTTGTTCACTCGTTCAAAAACTACTGCTTGGCATTCAATAAAAATAGGTTGTATTTGAACTTTTTTCCCTCAAAAACAGTGGTAAACACAGCCAGTTACGGCCTGGCCACCTTGGGGTTCTACGCTTCCTCACGGTGTATCGCTCCTCTTCCAGGGCGACAGCTGGACTGTCCATTGTACTCCGTCACGTGATTTATTTGCTTCCGTTTCAACAGAAAAAAAGAGTGATTCCAAATTCCAAATTGAGAAACTTGGTCCCACATAACAAAAAAGAGAAAAGCTGAACATAATGGTTACCATCCTCCCCTCCCCCGAAAAATAGATAAGTGACCGTAGGGAAAGGCAGGCCCTCCTGTCTTCAGTGGTATTTCCTTTTGTCTGAGTGATAACACTGAGAATGTGTATCCTGTGTTTGTGTGATTTGTCTTAATGTACGTATGCACACATGCCTATGTGTGTTTTTTGAGTATCCCTAAAAGTGTATGTGTGTGTGTGTGTGTGTGTGTGGGAGGAGGCTGGGGGCAGCTGCCCTGTGTCCAGAGGTGAGGTAGAGCCTGGCGGCGCCCCAGCCTTGAGGGTGTGCCCACTTTGAGGTAAATGGCAGCCGTCATTGGCCTTGCCCTTTCTCAGTGACCCCTACAGTAACAACGACTGAGTATGGAAGCCTGGAGGGGCCATACTGAGCTGAGTCACACAGGCGCGGATTCAGACTTACTTACCCTGCAGGTCAGGGCTACAGCACAGCAGTGTTTACAGTAAATAAGGCTTTGCGTTTCTGAGGGTAGGTGTGTGTGTGTGTGTGTGTGTGTGTGTGTGTGTGTGTGTGTGTGTGTGTGTGTGTGTGTGTGTGTGTGTGTGTGTGTGTGTGTGTGTGTGTGTGTGTGTGTGTGTGTGTGTGTGTTATTCAGGATGCTGTTCAGTCTCCAGGCACTGAATTAAATCTCTATTTTTCCCTCTCTCCCCTCTCTCCCCCCATCCTCTGAGAACTCCTGCCAGTGGCGCCTCTCCTTCTTTCTCTCTTTTGTTCACTGTTATGACCTTCCTTGGAGAGAAAAGGGCTCAATTGTCATTCATGAGAGGGTCTACTGTTGGCACCAGAAGCACAGGCAATGACAAGGCAGGTCTGCCCAGTGTGTGTGGGTTTGAGAGAGCGCCAGTCACAGGCGCTTGCCTAATGACAGAACCAAAGGTAGATACGGAGCCATGGTCTGTAGTTTTACACATTTACACATTTCAGACAACTGGAGTAGCCTTATAACACAGCACCTGACTTGGTTAAAAACATGCTCACGGTCCAGTCTGAAAATGGCTGTTGTGTTCAGCCGTGATTGTAGGTACTAGTAGCTTTGCTCTATGGTAGGAGTTATATGGCACACTCAGTACCTCTGTGTGTGTCCCGGCGTGTTGTCAGTGACGTATCTCCTGAATTATTGTCTTACACTAATTCGGGGAGTATAATTAACTGACCAGTTTTAAAAGATGGTTGCCATAAATTCAAAACGGTGCAAACCTGCAAAGACCACCATCTAGTGGCAATGTGTGACAACTAAGGTGCCTCCAATAGGGCTCTGAGAGGGGAGCCAGAGTGTGTGTGTCTGTGTGTGTTCGCCTTGGCAAAGGGCTGCAACTCCCACTGGATAAAACATCGTGCTCAGACAGGGAGGGCCGCCAAACTGATTCCCAAAAACAGGTATGAAGAGGTGGTTGGTTAAAAAAATGAAAATCCTGTTTGTTTGACTCCTGCTGCTGGTTGCGTTGTTTGTTGTTTACCACGTAAATGTCGGAAAAACACAAGTCCTGCCAAAATCCTTCCCAGCTTCAGAAAAACATCCCTTCCTTTCCCAAGATGCCTCAAGTCGCCCCACTACTTCCTCCTCGGCAGCGGGGGGCGCCACTCACACTTCCTGGTCCTCGAAGACCTCTAGGAAGAGCGGGGGGAAAAGTTCCGTCGGACACTCCACCTTCATGTGGAGGAAGCGGCTGGCGTGGCACGCCCCGATCATGCGCAGGTCCGTCACCTTCATCAGCAGCTTGGGCCAGAAGTGGGGAATGTTGTGCTTGCGGTAGTTGATGTAGTGTTCAAACGCCAGCAGGTAGGTCTCCTGGCATTTCTCGATCTTGTCAATGTTCGTCAGGCCCGAGCGGTCTGTGGCCGAGGGCAACGGGAAGGAGGGAAAAAAGTGTCAGTAAACGGAGAGGGTAAAATTCCACCTAGCCTATCAGAGGGAAAGATGTAGGCCAAGTTGTTTTCAGCTAATAGTACAGCAGATTTTATTTATACTTACTTATAGTTCATTCAGATCCACACAAAGTGCCTAGGTAGTAGTGGCTAGGGGGTGGATTTGGAACTCGGCCTGAATCCTCTCTGACCTGAATGACCTCAGTTGACCTCTGGCCAGTGACCCTTGACCCCGTCCTCACCTGAGCTCATGAGCAGCACGGCCTGCAGCAGCGCCACCTCCGTGTCGTCCAGGTTGAACTGCGCCAGGCTCTTGCCCAGGTCGAAGATGGCGTCCGACACCACGCCCAGGCCGCCGTTCTTCAACTGCTCCCGCTTGACCGCCATCTCGCCGCTAAGGGTCAGCGTCTCGCTCTCTGGGTCGTAGCGCACGGCGGCGCGCAGTGACATGATCTCCATACAGCAGCCTTTCAATAGGATGATCTGGTCCTCACAAGGCAGCTGGACAGAGGAGAGGAGAGAGGGAGGAGGGAAAGACGTGAGAGTAATAGCAGAGTTTATTGGTCGGTCACAGTAATAGACTGAATTGTACACCAATATAAATTCATAGATTTTCATCAAATAGTAAGATAGCACAGAGGTGTGTGTGTGCCTGTTTGGTTGAACTACTTTTTAGGGTTAAGGTTAGAATTAGTGTTAGGGTTAGAATTAGGTTTATGGTTAGGAGCTAGGGTTAGTTTTAGGGTTAGGTTTGGGGGTAAGGTTAGGTTTTGGGTTAAGGTTAGGGTTAAGGAAAATAGGATTTTGAATGGGAATTAATTGTATGTCCCCACAAGGTTAGCCGCGCAAGACTGTGTTTGTGTGTGTGTAATAGTTGGGTGTGTGCATTGATCAGTTCGGTAACAAATAGGATGGGTAAGATCTGGCAGCAGCCTGTTCATGTCATTTTCAGTTCAGAGAGAGAAAGGAGGAGAAAGGAAGGGCAAGAGAGACGGTTAAGGAATGTAAACAACATTAACTTGAAGGCACTTTTCCATTCTTCGATTGGAATTTCAAAGGACATTTACGTAAGTCTACATACTTTCCAACTGCAGTGGTGTAGGCTTTGTGTGTAGTGTATGTAAAATAATGTTATATCAGCAGCAGTCTACATTTACCCATTCCATTTTGTTTGCCCTGTGACGTTGTTCCTCAGGGTGTCGTCAGAGAAAATGTACATCATGCACATTATACATATTTCAACATGCACTTTCTACATGCATAAACGTAGTGTATTCTTGGTGCCAATATTCCCTCAAAGTTCGTATTGCATTTCATTGTGGTGTGTGTATTCCTTAGATGTGCTGTGATTCATACAGTGTGCTGAGGGGGCTTACATTCCACGCCCACACACACAGGGCTTTACCTCCGAGAACATGGGCAGTTTTTTGGCAAAGTCGACGACGCGGGTGATGGCAGGGGTGATAATCTTGGTAAACTCACTGAAGGCCTCCAGGTCCACCTTGTCTCCGTCCGACGTGGGGGCCACCGGAGACTGACCTATGTCCTCCGGCTAGGGGACAGGACAGGGGACACAGAGACACACAACACACGTTAACAGAGAGCCAGCAGCTGCACAAGTCAAGAAACTTGAGTTAAGTCCTTTGTAATGCTATGAGAGTGTGTTAATTTGGTTGCTAGTAAGATGCCATGAATTAAGCACATCCAACAAAAGTGTGAAATTAGATATAGCAGACATTACGACTGAATAGTTTTAAAACAAAGGTTGACATAATTGAGGAAGGTGAGATGTGTAGTAAACAACTTCTTAGAGCACTAAAGAAAATCCACCCTATAGATACAAAGCTCATGGTCATATGCAGAATATGTGGTTGGTTTATATGCACCACTAGCAGATGGGATTCTATGGGGCTCTGTAAAAGACACATCTGGCTTAAACTCTTAACCTTAGTCCATCCCATTCCATTGTGAGTTGAGAAAAGGCTGAAATGTAACATAACATAAGGCTTTGTCTTATTTTATATAATTAAGGATGCACAATCTATACAAAGCTTATGGATGGCGTGACTGAGTCAGGATTATGCGCCCGAGAGTCAGGCAATTACCTAAAATTGGAATAATACAATAATGCTTTGATTACAGTATATACATTTTCCTCAGCCTAACTAAAGCTGAGTTTCAGTTGTTCAAAGACAGCTGTGTTTATGTTTCAGAATTGAGAAATAGTTATCTCTTGACAGAACAGAAAAACAAACGAATTTCAACTGAAAACAAGCCACATTCTACAGCTCTGTAGTGAACTAACTCAAACCAACTGCAAAATGAACCTGTCTAGGTTTCAAAGGTTGACAAAGTCATTCAGGGGTTAAAGACGGTAAACCTAAGTATGTTAACCCTGTCTAAGCCGCTTGTTAAAATAGGTCAAAGATCAAGTATTTACTGTCTTTTAAACCACTCTATTAGCAAACTGGGTTTGAAGCTAGGTTGGGTGACCAGACTGGCATTACAGGGGGCAATGGCACACAAAAGCAATGGTCAAAAATCCATTGTAACCAATGCCCTCAAACAACCTCATCATCACTCAAGCAATTCAATTTGCAAAGGGGCTCTTTCCATCTTGACCTTCAATCAAATAGGTTAGACATAATATAATGGGTCCTCTGCAGGACACAGGGCTGGAGGTGGAGTGGACTGGAGCTTTTTGATTTGGCCAGTGATTTTGATTCCAAGTGGCTGGGCGATAAAGGTAGTCTATGGCTTGTTAACTACTGTTAAATGTAAGTTATTTACTAGCATACATTCTTGTCCAGAACGACTTACAGCAAGTGTTAACAAAATGCATTACATACTGTATATAATTTATATTAAAAGGAAAATTCACCGCTAGACACTATTTGCGGTGTTTTCCCAGTCTCTCCACATAATTATGAGTGATGAGAGTGTGTTTCAGACATAATTATGCACTATAGCTGTGTTAGTATTTTTTTTCGTGCCAGGAGACTTCATTGGTTGATTGAGCCTGCTGAATTCAACAAAAAATTTTTTTTTTTTTTTTTACATTTAGCTCATTAAATTAATTCACCAATCAGTGCGTATACAGCAGGCAAGCTAGTTGTTTACGTGCACGGTGGACAGACAAGTGGGTTTGAGGAGGCTTGAAGCACTGTGCATTTGTTATGACATGCATTATATGGATTAGGTCCACAGAATTATACCTAGGAGGAGCGGCTTCTATGGAGAAACGTTGAATGTCCTTTGAGCTAGCTAGTTAACAAGCTTGAGCTTGCAAGCTTATGTGGCCAGAGTGGCACCAGAATTAAAAACGCGTCTTACCTCTCTGTAGTTAATAAATCCAACTTGAGAACTAGGCCTATAATATCCTTAACTAGCATTGAAAAAGTAAATTAATTCTTCTCAAGCTAATTAAAAAGCTATATATTCTGAATAAAGCTTCAACGTAACATCAGTAACCTATCGTTCGGGGGGCAGATAGTTTAAACACGCACAGGCAAAGATTTTCAGCTTGCAGGCAGACAATGGAATACGTTTCTGGGTGACAGAGTTTGCATAGGCGTTTTGTTCTGGGAGTAGAAAAAAATGCCTGGCACATAAAATAACGTTATTAACCGGTTCTCATGTTTCTAAAAATAACGGTACTGTTCCTGAACAGTATGGGTCACTTTCATTCCAGGATCCCTGTTTGTTATTTTTGAAAACGTATTTGATGGTTTTCTGTTCTGTTCCCTGAACCGGTTCCAACCCCTACAGACAGCCCTATTTATTTTAGCCGGAATACATTGAAGACGTGTTGAGACAGCGATTAAAATAATTGCGAGACCAGCAAGCATCGGCGGCGGCCTAAATCAGATGGATCAGGAATCAGGAGGGCAAATGACAGTCATTTTGCTGCTATTAGCTAGCAATATAACCTATATTTTGTACATGAGGCAGTGTTGTTCAGTACAGTACCATTTAGTGATTGATTCGGACATAACGGGGCTTGCTAGTACCACTACAAGCCAAGCTAGCAAAATTTAGCTATACCTAAAATGTACTGTAGTCTAACATTATAGCTAGCCTCAGTGCCTCTCATTAGGAGCAAAACTGGAAAAAAAATTGGATGATGTTGGAGAGTAAAGGAATGACTGGCTATACCGCTGTGTTGTAGCTAGCTAGCTAACGTGTCCTACACCATGCTGCTACAGTAAGAATACAGATGGTAAAGTGATTGTCCATGAATGTCTAAGTGTTTTTCGTCTTTCTCTCACAGACAATACCACTTGGATTTAAAGAAGTTGATGACTCTCGAGAGTGGATAAAAAGTGTAAAAGTGCATGCTAAAACGTGATATTCAATGTCTGTTTTTTTACACATCTACCAGTAACGTTAGGTGCACTTTGCGAGGCATTGGAAAACCTGTTTTTTTGAGGTTGAATGTGTTTGAAATTCAATGCTCGACTGAGGGACTTACAGATAGATCATTGTATGTACAGAGATGAGGTATTAATTCAAAACATGTTACACTATTATTGCAAACAGAGTGAGTCCATGCAACTTATGTTGTTAAAGCTTCAAACTTGTAACTTTTTGGGCGACCCGACCAAATTCAATTACAAATGTGAGTTATAGATGTCATTCTCATTGAAAGAAAATCTAAGATGCTTCCCGTACTTAAGTTTCATTTTACACACCAGCTTCAAAACAGATATTTCAGTGGTTTAGATGGTACAATGATTCTCTACGCTATACTTGCTTGTTTTGTCACAAACTGAAATTGGTCTTAGAATTTTAGCATCCAGGAAATGGCAGAGCGATTTCTGCATAGTGCATCTTATTTAGGCTTGCCATAAAGGGGTTGAATACTTATTGACTTTTCAGCTTTTTTAGACATTTGTAAAAATCTTGAAAAACATAATTCCACTATGACATTATGGGATATTGTGTGTAGGCCAGTGACAAAAAAATATATATAAATGTAATACATTTTCAATTCAGGCTGTAACACAACAAAATGTGGAAAGTCAAGGGTGTAAATACTTTGAAGCCACTGTATACAAGTATTCCCATTGTAGAACTAGTATTTATTATAAGCATTAGTATATATTTTTCTCCTGTATATACAGTATGTCATACATTGCCATAACTTCCTGCATGTAAACTCACCTCGGTCTCCAGAGCAAATAAACTTTGTCTTGAAGACAAATCTGTTTTATTTTAACATGTTTACTTGCCAACAAATTCAAGTTTAAATGATACACCACCACCCTTCATCATTTGTTTTAGCAGTAAGATTGTAGCTAGTTCACCCAAGTACATTTCATGAATATCACAATGAATTTAAAGTCAGCACTACTGGTTTCTGATGCAGCTGGAATCATTTAGTCACTTGTCAGAACACTTGTAAAAAATATATATATAAAACACCATTATATACATATGTTCAACAGCTAGCAATAACTATACCACAATGCAGTTGGCCATACTAGGCATTCTATATTATAATACAGCATCAGTCACACTGAATATGGATGATTCGTTGGTTGAATGTTCCAGGCAGGTTCCAGAATGTTCTTGTGCTGAACGTCGTGTTGGGTAATGGCAGCTGGTTTAGCAGGCTTTGGCGCTGTGGTGATGTTCTTCACCACCCACTGCTTTGACCTCTTGCAGATGATTTATATGTACTGCAAGTCTCCTTGAAAAGACATGAAGACTGATCATGAGAATATGTAACCATACAATAAACCATGTTAATCTATAAACAAAAAAGGCTACAGTAGACTTTTTTTTTTTTACACTTAAAGTCAATAATGGGGCATTGAGATGGGCTGTTAGCAAAGATGTGAAAAGTTTGACTTGTAGACAGTCTAGTCATGTATTGTTGTGCATGTGCACCTACAGTTGTGCAGTTGAGTAGACAAGCACTGCCAACAATAGAGTGAATAGCCTAGAAGGGTATACTAACAGCCCCTCTCCCCCTAGCCGCATGACTCTTAGTTCTATTACATATACAAGTAATTGGACGAAGGTGTCTTCTTTAAGGGGGAGTTTTGTTAAGAGCCTCGACGCTCCGTCTGAATATTAACACGCATCGCTTGCAGTACGGTTTTGGAAGCATAAGGACCTTATCTTTCATATCGGCGAGAAATAATGTTAAACAAACAATAGGTTCAATTGATTCACACCTGTGTGTAAATGGAAGACAGACACCACAAACGTGTTGTCACTGGAAAATAATGTTGGCTGCAGCTGTGTTAAAACAGTAAGTGTGTATTTTGCATTTGTGAAATTGTGATATGAAAGTATAGGGATTTATGTTTCTAGAAATGTACCACAATTGAGAATCGATTCACGTATAGATGGAGTATTTGGCTGTTTTAGCTTCCAGAGCCAATTCGCCCTTTAAAACAGAACATGTAAGGTCCTTGGACTAAAAAGAGTAACGCTAGCCTCCTTTAGTCCAATATTGGGCTACTCTTCCCCCATGCCTAATAACTGATTGCAAGGGTGTGAAACATATGAGGAGCACTTGTCTTGTAGACAGTTTAGTGTATTGGTGATTTTGTTTTCTCAAGATGATATTGTGCTTTCATAAATACCCTTGGCTGTTCTGGCTTGGTTCAAAGTCAGATGATGTTGGCCTTGAGCTTATTCCAATCTGAATGTTGTCATCCAATGGGTCTAAAGGCTCTGTACTACTAAAGCTGGTGTCATGGTCATGGTCGGCAGGATTAATCATCAGCAGCAGGATTAGTCTCTATGACACACAGTAGTCAGTGATTAGCCAACATTTTACTACTTTGTCCCCATCAATAAACGCTCAAACAAGGTACTATATTCACCCACCCCCCATAACGTCAATGGATCATGCATACTAACCTTGAAACACACAATACCCACCCCCAACAGACCAGCCAGTCAACCACACCATCCCCTCCTTACTAATACCTCCTTTTTGCAAATGTAGACTTCAAGCCTTGCATGAACAATCAACAAATCGTACATAATACAGAGAAAACTACAGTAGAGGTTGTAGCCTACTTCTAAACACACCAACTATAACAAGACAAGGACCATGTTTATGCCTAGCTCCAGTAGATTTATTTGCTCATCATGGAGTCATGGAAAGATTTGGTAGATTTTCGTATGGTATTTTAGGTGACTTACACTAGTTCCTGGTGCTGAGCTTGATGCCACTGCTGATGTTGTTGGAATCGGACTCTAAATTGAACACAACATTAGTCTCTGCAGTAGTTAGCTAGCTAACGTTAACTTGCAAGTTACAAAATCACATCACCAGATAGCAGCTGGCTAATTACATTGATATGCTTTGGAATGTCTAGCCAGCGTATTGTGAAAGCTAGTTATCAAAATGTTAGTTTAGATAAAGAAATGTAGTTTGCTAGCTAGTTAGTTAGCTAGGTAATGTTAGCAACGTTACCTCAGCTTGACCTTTTTTCTGCTGCGTTGATTTTGGCGGATTGGATCCCTTCCTCTTTGAAGTGAAGGAGGAAATTGATGGAATTGCATCACTTTTCAACAGTCGACGACATGGCAAAATCATCAGTTGAGACGTCAGTTCCGTTTTGAAATACTCTGGCTGAAAGTGCTGGTTACAAACACAGACATTTTTATATTTCTCACATCAATTGGATATCTCCACGGTGCGGTACTACGTCCTGAAATCACTATGAAATCTGGATATTGTCGTTTGCTTACAACCACGAAATGTAGCTGGCCCGTTTCTACCGGTGAGATGCAGAAACGCTCGTATTTGCGTGTAACATAAGGTGACCAGATTTCTGAATTGAAAACCGGAGTCATTTCCAGTTCGGTGGTCAATATATAATTAAAATAGGCAATGTTATATTATCTATGAAATAAAAAAGGGGGACAATTCCAGTTTAATTTATTTAGTTTTACAGGCACACTGTGATACAGAGAAAACAACTATATTACAGAAACACTACAGACAAGACAGAACTGTCTGATCTGAACAGCCATTCAGTGGTCCTGGTAGAATAAGAGCAGAAGAAAACATGAGCAAAATTGAAAAAAACAGACAATAGTACATGTGAAATACTTAACATAATAAAGAAATAAGATGCTGATGAGATTGGTAACTACATAATATACTTATACCAACCTAATCTGTATATTTCTCAGAAGAATGTATCTTCTTCAGGATTGCTCTGTCTTTGGCCAGCTTCTCCATGAACTCCTGGCAGGGGAGGTTGAAGTTTATCTTCACAATAAGCATGGCCTTGATGGTAGGAACAGTGAACCTATTTCTTGCTGCTGTCCATAGATCATTCATTTGGGAGAACACTCTCTCGACTGGTGCATTACTTCCAGGTAAGCACATGACAACAGACGCTAATCTAGCCAGGTTAGTGTGTGGGATGTCATTCTATTTGAAGTGGGTAACCACCGTGCTCCATCTCTGACTAAGCGGTGTCTCAGATGTTTTCCATTCTTCAAGCGATCCCCCTTTAGGAACTCTTGCAGGCCAGTAACCTCGTCACACAATGCATCCTCATTGATGGTCACATTGGGGCATTTTTCCTGCAGTGTGCCTGCTGCCTTCTGGATCTCTTCACGCAGAGGTTGCCTTTTTAAAAGGAGACCATGTAAATCTTTTAGATTTTCTGTGTGCTTTCCCCATGCTTGCAAGTAGTTCACAGCCATAGTGAAGAATGATTGTGATGTTTTGAAAAAGCTCTCTTTAGACATGGCTCCATTTTCCTCTAGCTCTCTCAGAAGTCCTCTGACCAAAACTGGAATGAAGTTGTCATCACGTCTTCCAGTGAATTTTGCCTCAACGTTTCTCAGAATTGCAGCGGACTCCACAGCACAGTGGTCCTGGCCTCCAAGCATCTTGATCGTGTCACTGAATACGGTCAAGTTTCCATGGACAAAGGCCAGCCAAAGTTCAGTCAGTGGATCTTCGAACATTGTTCACAGGACAACAGGGCATTTGTCTTCAGAAATAAAAAAGGATTTCAATGGCACATACATTTTCAGCACTCTTTCTAGAGCAGGGAGCATGGACAGCCAGCGAACATTGCTGTGTCCTAAAATGTTATGGTACTCCTGGCCAACAAACTCACAAAAGCCCTTCAGTCTTTCTACTCTGACGGTGAAAATATAAACATATCCAAATATCTTTGTGAGCAGGTACTCAACATCATATCCATGTTCTGGCCGTGTTATGAATGATGTGGGCAGGACAACCTAAGTCAATCACTTCCAGCTGCAGAGTATTTTTTACTTTGTTATGGACATTGACCCTCTCCAGCCTATTCAGTCCTCCAAAGTTGGTATTTGTTGTCGGCAGAGAATGTTTTCCAGGTTACATTTTTGGATGCCCACCAGGACCTCAGCTGCAATTTCCTCTGCTGTTTCTCCATTCAATTCAACAAAATCAATCAGTTTTGTTTCCACAGATGTGCTGCCATCATATATCTTACATATCTGACTACTATTGGCAGCAGCTTTACATGTCCATGATTGGACGCATCAATGGACAGGGACACACATTCAACCTGGTCTAGGTCCTGTGTTACCAAAGTAGTCGCCCATGGTGCTAACACGTTACTCACTATGGCTTCACATTTTGTCCTAGCACATGTAAACTTTGGCTCACAAAGCTTCCGTGTCAGTTGTGCTGTGCAGTCCATAGATCTGTAACTATGATTGTGTCACACGTATGCAAAGACACCCTCCTGCACAGCTAAACCATATTCTTATTGGGAAGGCTCTACGTTCTTGAAGAATGTGGTGACAGAGGGCATACCAACACGGGCAATCAGAGAGGCTTTATGCTTTTTCGTCTGCTGATGTTCTACCACTGCCGTTCTTCTCCGGCTGCCAATTGAAAGAGAGGAATTACAAAGGGTGCGGTGAACAATTCTATCGTCTTGACCTGAGCGTATGAATGGAAATTCTCTCATCATGTTTTTCATAAAAAGTGCATTTCCGTTTCTTGGAAAGAGTCATTGTATCTCCTCTGTCTGTTCTTCACTCTCCTTGTGTCACACTTCTTACTCTCTTAACCTTTTCTTCTCCTCAAATCTTTCTCCTTCTCTTTTCTTCACTCGTCTTCTTTTCCTTCTCTTCACCTCTCCACCTCACTCTTCTACACTCTTTTTACTTCCTTAATTTTTCCTTCTCCTTTCTCTCCAATCTGTATTAATAAACAGCATACTATTAGATAAAATACTTTGGTTAACAGATTCCCATTGCTTGCCTCATTTTTGTATTTGATCTCAAAAACATTGTTTGGAATAATAAATTGGCAGGCTTTGTAACCATATCTTTACATTTCCTCCTCTGTCTCCTTCACTTCACTCTTCTTCCTCCTCTCCTTTCTCTCCACTACTAATGTTATCCATGAACATTTCTAAATATATTTTCACACTACTTATTATAAATGCCAAACCATTAAAATTGTAATCTACAAAAATATTCTCCGAATTAATTGTGCATTAATTTAATATAATCATATTTTCAAAATAGCCCGTCCACTGCATGTTTACATGTGAACGTTTTTTAACCTAGCTATCATAGCAGTAGCTAGCTAACTTAGTCTACATAGCTAACGTTAGCTAGGATAACCTATTTAAAATCTTATAGAGCAGATCATCTATCTATATAATAAATTGTGACATAACATCACTAGCTAGTATCTCAAACGATGGTAACGTACCTGGCTTGAAAATACGTTTCTGGTGATGTTGTGGATTCACTTGACACTTGCTAGCTTCTGGCCGAGTTTTCCACAGCAGTTTTCTCTAAAACTATCGCGAGCAAGTAGTTAGTAGAAGAAGAGTGAATGAAGCTGCTATAGCGAGCAGCCCCCTCTGCTGGACAAAACAAGCACAACGCGATTGAGACGTCAACCGGTAGGCTCTGCTGCCCGGTCTTTCTTGCCAAGTAAAATATTTCACTTTTTTCTGTTTTTAACGCACAGTTAAAAACAGGGACATTTCCGGGGACAGCTCCAGCCGGGGACAGGTCACCAAAAACGGGGACTGTCCCCAGAAAACGGGGACGTCAGGTCACCCGAGTGTAACAGTGAGGATTTTTTATATTTTTATGACACATAGGATAAGTTAACATATTAATGGACATATAAAGGGAAATTTTACCACTGCTCTATTTCACTATAAGGACTAAACTTGGTTGTTATAAAACTGTATTAGATACTGTAGCTAATAGTGTTATTCAGGGGTGAAAGTAGATTTTATTTCTTCCCAGTATGTGGACCTCCTATGTTTGCACGAGCTTAAAAAAATGATGGGTCTAATCATAGCATTCCATTATAGAATCCATATTATTTTATTAGGATCTCCATCGGCCTAATAGTAAAGATGTGTCGTTTAACGTTAAATGCCTACCTTTTAATGTGGCATAAACACAACCAGTCATGTTTTCATCTGATTGTTATACAATTACTTCAAAAGGCTTATGTAGACTACTTGCTCACGTTACTCAAGAACAGAGAAACGACGGGGGGTGAGGGAAAAAACAGTTTTTAAGTACGTATTTTTCTGCTTATAATTTCTGACATTTGGAAGGCTATTTGTTAGCCAACTTGTCTATAATTAGATATATGCAGCTTCTCTTCTGTCATTACTTAATGCTCGTCTAGAACTCTAAATAAGCCCTTGCTCGCCAGAATAATGTCATAAATCGACAGAATGATCAATGAAGACTCGTTGAGATTGGTTCAATTATCTCTATAATTTCTGAGTGAGGACATTTAGGGACCAGGGAGATTTCCAAATGACATCAGTTTTAAGGAAATTAAAAGCTGTGAAAACGATCCAACATGTTTCTGATAGTATTTCATTTAGTCTTGAATGTCAACTTTTATACTCTGAAGATACGGAAAGAAATAAATCATATTTCTCAACTCCTGTTCCCATTTGTATGCCATTCGATAAATGCAAAGAGACATCACTTACAAAACATCAAAATGTATGCATACACTGCTGTACGCTCGCGTCTCAGTCACACCACATTTTGGAGCGTATTCCACAAGTTTTCAAGTCTATTTGCTCATTTTTCATGCGACTGCCATGCGGTAATGACAAATAGAGTCTTTGTTTTAATTATTGTGATATGTCCACATGTTTTACCAGTACGGCGTACCCCTACTAGTTATTTTCTGGTACTCCGTACCGGACCTGTTTTTATTACAGTGGTAGAGGTGAAGTACTATAATCATCTGTTAGGTTAATCATATGACTTCAGGCTAGACATGTGTTATCTTGGTAGTAGGTGTGGTTCAGGAATGCTCTCAGCATTCTTGTAATGCCCGGCATTTGAGTCCCATTAAATTAGCGCTGCTGTGCCCAGAGCCACGTGTGATTTGTATCGCTGTGCATATTCTGATGGGCCGTGTTGTAGGCTATTTTGGGGTGTATATAAGTTGATAGTACATTTCTGTTATGGTGTGATGTCATTGTGTCATCACTTTTGCTGAGCTTTGAATACACACACACACATACACACACACAGCAAAAGCAGACCGACCACAGCGCCAACACGCAAGCACATACACACACATGTCACACACACTTCTCACTCTCTCTGTCTCTCCTTCTGTCACTCACTCCCTCTCTTCACATTGAACCATTAGTACTTAGTTCTCCACAGTAAAACCATTGCTACACCCTTGTAACACGCTATCTCAAACCTACAGTGTCTATAAGGTCCCTAGTCTAGAAACTCTAGGTTTATGGATTAGACATGTTTTAAATGTCATATGTGTTCAGGTATTTATAGAATAGTTCAAGTTTCTCCATGCACCAGTTTAAAGGCGTTATTTTATATATTGGCTGGTATAACCTGCAGCTTGCTCAAATCCAATGTTTGGTTTTGGGTTGGCAGTGCTTGGACACACCTCGTAATGGTTAGGGCTGTTTAAACAAGCAAATTGACTGTGGCTTCGCGGGTGAATTGTCTGTGGTATGGGTGATTCTCTCTATCTAGAGCCTTTATGGGAGAACTGGGGCCTTACACTGGTGTGTATGTGTATGTGCGTGCATGCACATGTGGGCGTACGAGAGGGATATTGTATTGTATGTGTGTGTGAAAAAGAGCACATAGAAAGATAATATATCTTTAAGTGTGTGTGTACATGTGTGTGAAGAGGTAGCTTTATCAGTGTATGTGTGTTGACACCAAACGTCCCATTTCCTCCCCCTCACACCCTGCCACTTCCTGAACACAGTTGCCTAGCAACACCGACCACGACACCTGCCATACACAGTGAGCCTCGGGGACCCCCGCCCTTTTCCTCCCAGGTATATCACCCGTTACTGGGGCACGTTGCTAATAAACCCCCCTGCTTCTTTCCAGGGCTTAGTGTCAGCCATGCTGTGAGTGAAGAAGCCAGCTGATAACCCAGCACCCGCTAGGCCTAATCCCTGGCTGACACTTCCTGCCGCTGTGCGCCCAGAGCCACCTGGCCCATGGAAAACATATGGAGATCAGTAGGCCTACCAGTACTGCCAAAGGGTATCCGGACAGGACTAGCCCGGACAACACGGGAACTAGGGGACATACTGTAGTAGTAACAGTAGTAACTGATCGGCAGTCGAGATGATGGATGGCACTCAACGTAAATGCTAACGGCGCTATTTAGCGTAAAAACCCAATTTATCACAAAGGAGTCTAAAACAGCCAGCAAAACAGAGAACCAAACAAACTCTTATATAACCAGCCATTTAGCCAGCCAGTCAACCAGAAGCTGGCAAAATGATCAACCCTATTGGGGCGAGGCGAACAGTGCTCATCCTCTTACCAGGAACTTGCGTTTCTGTTTCCAGTGGGAGCCCTGTGCGTTGGTGTGGCGGTGGGCCTCGGTCAGCATGCGGATCAGCTCCCACTCCGAGCCGGTGGGCTCCGGCCGGTTCTGCAGGGTCTTCACCATCTCCTCCTTCTTCCTCTTCTCCCGGTTCTCCTCGATCAGACGCCGCTTGGCCACCCGCTTGGAGTCGTCCAGGACAACTGAGAGAGAGAAAAAGAGGGAAAGGAAAAAAAGAGGGAGAAATAAAATGATTTCAGTTACATCAAGGAGTCACGAGTCCAAGCATCCACATGACTTGTAAAATGTGTGTAATTGTGTAATATGTGTGTGTGTGTGAGTGTGTGAGAGACACTCACGGTCCATGGCCATGCCCACTGCGATGCACTTCTTGAAGCGGCACAGCTGGCACTGGTTGCGGGTGATCTTGTCGATGATGCAGCAGCCATCGTACTTACAGGAGTAGGCGGGGTGGAGATTCTTCTGAATTGTCCGCCGAAAGAAACCCTGGGAGAGCGAGAGGGACGAGATGAAGAGAGGGGGGGGGGGGGGGGGGGGGGTGAGGGAGAGAGAGGGTGAAGACAAAACAGAGAGACAGAAAGGGAAGAAGGAAGAAAGATAGAGGGAAGGGAGGAGAGAGAAAGAGATAGTTCAGCATAACACTGTTCTGTGCCACCTGTCATACAGGAAATAAAGTGATGAAGAGAGCATCTTTGAATTCTCAACTTTCTCAGCTTGATAAAAAAACATCTAACAAAAATACAATCTTTGTTGTTATTTGTTTGAGCTGTTATGGAGCCAGAGGGTGTGTGTGTGTGGCTGCGTGTGCATGCGCGTGTTTTTGTGGGCTTGTGTGGGTGTGTGTGTGTGTAAGGGGGAGGATTTGACAGGGACGGTGGGAGTTCACACGAGGCAAAGAGACAATGATGCAGGAGAGAGAGAAGCAGACCGACATCCTGGAATATACAAGGTCTGAGGTCATCTGCCTTTGGCCTAAAGAGCAGGAACCCAGACTTCATCAAATAAATTGGAAATACAGACATTGTCATCCTACAAGAAATATGGTATAGAGATGGGCCCACTGGTTGCCCTCAAGGTTACAGAGCGCTGGTAGTCCCATCCACCAAACTACTAGGTGTGAAACAGGGATGAGACTCAGGGGGTATGCTAATTTGGTATAGAGCAGACCTAACCCGCTCTATTAAATTAGTCAAAACAGGAACATTTTACATCTGGCTCGAAATGAATAAGGAAATTATCTCAACAGAGAAAAATATCCTCGTGTGCTACCCGGCAGGTAGCCTCGTAGTTAGAGCGTTGGGCCAGTAACCCGAAAGGTTGCTGGAGCAAGGCAGTTAACCCACTGTTCCCTGGGTGCCAAAGAAGTGGATGTTAATTAAGGCAGCCCCCTGCACCTCTCTGATTCAGAGGGGTTGGGTTAAATGCGGAAGAAACATTTCAGTTGAAGGCATTCAGTTGTACAACTGACTAGGTATCCCTTTTTCCCTATATTGCCCCAAAAGAATCCCCATGCTTTAACAATGGCAGCTTCTCCATCCTAGAGGGGGAGATAAACCCTTTCCAGGCCCTGGGACATGTACTAGTCTGTTGTGACCTAAATGCCAGAACTGGACAAGAACCTGACACTCTTAGCACACAGGGGGACAAACACCTACCTGGTGGTGACAGCAATCCCTCCCAAATATGCACCAGTCATTTCATTTCTACGCTGTTGCGCCTTCTTCACCACGCTGTCTGTGTGGGTGGACCATTTCAGTTCATCCGTGATGTGTACGCCAAGGAACTTAAAACTTTCCACCTTCTCCACTACTGTCCCGTCGATGTGGATAGGGGGGTGCTCCCTCTGCTGTTTCCTGAAGTCCACGATCATCTTCTTTGTTTTGTTGACGTTGAGTGTGAGGTTATTTTCCTGACACCACACTCCGAGGGACCTCAACTCCTCCCTGTAGGCCGTCTCGTCGTTGTTGGTAATCAAGCCTACCACTGTAGTCTCGTCTGCAAACTTGATGATTGAGTTGGAGGCGTGCTTGGCCCTGCAGTCATTGGTGAACAGGGATTACAGGAGAGGGCTGAGAACGCACCCTTGTGGGGCCCCAGTGTTGAGGATCAGCGGGGTGGAGATGTTGTTTCCTACCCTCACCACCTGGGGGCAGCCCGTCAGGAAGTCCAGGACCCAGTTGCACAGGGCGGGGTCGAGACCCAGGGTCTCGAGCTTAATGACGAGTTTGGAGGGTACTATGGTGTTAAATGCTGAGCTGTAGTCGATGAACAGCATTCTTACATAGGTATTCCTCTTGTCCAGATGGGTTAGGGCAGTGTGCAGTGTGATTGCGATTGCGTCGTCTGTGGACCTATTGGGGCAGTAAGCAAATTGTAGTGGGTCAAGGGTGTTAGGTAGGGTGGAGGTGATATGATCCTTGACTAGTCTTTCAAAGCACTTCATGATGACGGAGGTGAGTGCTACGGGGCGATAGTCATTTAGTTCAGTTACCTTAGCTTTCTTGGGAACTGAAACAATGGTGGCCCTCTTGAAGCATGTGGGAACAGCAGACTGGGATAAGGATTGATTGAATATGTCCGTAAACACACCAGCCAGCTGGTCTGCGCATGCTCTGAGGAAGCAGCTAGGGATGCCGTCTGGCCGGGCAGCCTTGCGAGGGTTAACACGTTTGAACGCTTTACTCACATTGACTGCGGTGAAGGAGAGCCCGCAGGTTTTGGTAGCGGGCCGTCTTGTTGGCACCGTATTGTCCTCAAAGCGAGCAAAGAAGTTGTTTAGTTTGTCTGTGAGCAGGACATCGTGGTCCGCGACGGGGCTGGTTTACTTTTTGAAGTCCGTGATTGACTGTAGACCCTGCCACATACCTCTCATGTCTGAGCCGTTGAATTGCGACTCTACATTGTCTCTATACTGATGCTTAGCTTGTTTGATTGCCTTGCCTTGAATAGCTACACTGTTTGTATTCGGTCATGTTTCCGGTCGCCTTGCCCTGATTAAAAGCAGTAGTTCGCGCTTTCAGTTTTGCACGAATGCTGCCATCAATCCACGGTTTCTGGTTGGGGAAGGTTTTAATAGTTGCTGTGGGTACAACATCACCGATGCACTTGATAATAAACTCGCTCACCGAATCAGCATATTCCTCAATGTTGTTGTCCGACGCTATGCGGAACATATCCCAGTCCACGTGATGGAAGCAATCTAGAAGCGTGGAATCCGATTGGTCGGACCAGCGTTGAACAAACCTGAGCACGGGCGTTTCCTGTTTTAGTTTCTGTCTATAGGCTGGGTGCAACATAATGGAGTCGCGGTCAGATTTTCCGAAAGGAGGGCGGGGCAGGGCTATGTATGCGTCACGGAAGTTAGAGTAACAATGGTCCAGGATTTTTTTCCGCCCAGGTCACGCATTCGATATGCTGATAGAATTTAGGGAGTTTTGTTTTCAGATTAGCCTTGTTAAAATCCCCAGCTACAATAAATGCAGCCTCAGGATATGTGGTTTCCAGTTTACATAGAGTCCAATGAAGTTCATTCAGGGCCATCGATGTGTCTGCTTGGGGGGGATATATACGGCTGTGATTATAATCGAAGAGAATTCTCTTGGTAGATAATGCGGTCGACATTTGATTGTAAGGAATTCTAGGTCAGGTGAGCAAAATGACTTGAGTTCCTGTATGTTGTTATGATCACACCATTTCTCGTTAATCATAAGGCATACCCCCCCGCCCTTCTTCTTACCAGAGAGATGTTTGTTTCTGTCGGCGCGATGCGTGAAGAAACCAGGTGGCTGTACCAACTCCAATAGCGGGTCTCGAGTGAGCCATGTTTCCGTGAAACAAAGAACGCTACAATCTCTGATGTCTCTCTGGAAGGCAACCCTTGCTCGGATTTCGTCTACCTTGTTGTCAAGAGACTGGACGTTGGCGAGTAGTATGCTCGGGAGCAGTGCGTGATGTGCCCGTCTACGGAGCCTGACCAGAAGACCGCTTCTTCTGCCCCTCCTGCGGAGGGTGGGATCCGATCCATTGTCCTGGGTGGTGGACCAAACATAGGATCCGCTTCGGGAAAGTCGTATTCCTGGTCGTAATGTTGGTAAGTTGACGTTGCTCTTATATCCAATAGTTCCTCCCGGCTGTTTGTAATAAAACTTTTCCTGGGGTAACAACGTAAGAAATAATACATAAAAAAACAAAATACTGCATAGTTTCCTGAGAACGTGAAGTGAGGCGGCCATCTCTGTCGGCGCCGGTTGTGGACGGATATTAAGAAATGCTACAGATGGAAGGAAAGTAGTGTAAAAACCTACAAATTTTTGGGGGGCAACAACAATCCCTCCTAGACAACTTCCTGGACAAAACATTTCACTGCAATAGTGAAGGTGTAAACTTGGCAGTAGAAAACCTAAACAGTTTATTTGACCTCTCAGCTTCCTTATCAAATCAAAACATTTCAAGCAGACAACCTAAGAAAATGAACAACAATGACAAATGGTTTGATGAAGAATGCAAAAACCTAAGAAAGAAATTGAGAAACCTATCCAACCAAAAACATAAGAGACCCAGAAGACCTGAGTCTACGCCTTCACTATGGTGAATGCTCTGGATAAGAGCGTCTGCTAAATGACTTAAATGTAAATGTAAATGTGAATCACTAAAACAATACAGAAATACACTATGGAAAAAGAAGTTACAGCACGTCAGAAATCAGCTCAATGTAATTGAAGAATCCATATAATCTAACCACTTCTGGGAAAATTGGAACACACCAAACAAACAACACATTATCTATCCAAAACGGAGCTGTATGGATAAACCACTTCTCCAATCTTTTTGGCTCTATAACAAAGAACAAACAGCAAAAACAAATACATGATCAAACACAAATCTTAAAATCACTATTAAAGACTACCAGAAGCCACTGGGTTCTCCAATTACATTGAATGAACTACAGGACAAAATACAAACCCTTCAACCCAAAAAGGCCTGTGGTGTTGATGGTATCCTAAATGAAATGTTAAAATATACTGACCGCAAATTCAAATAGGCTATTAGGTGTTGGGAGAAAAACATACAACATTATAAAATCCATAAACACAAACAACAAGTGTGCGGTTAAAACTGGTAAAAAAAAACACACACAGGACAGCAACACAAGTAGACCTAACCAAATCTTGAGAAAACAAAAAGATAAATCACTTGAAACATTGGAAAGAATTAACAAAAAAATTGAGCAAACTAGAATGCTATTTGGCCCTAAACAGAGAGTACACAGTGGCAGAATACCTGACCACTGTGACTGACCCAAAATTAAGGAAAACTTTAAATATGTAGACTCAGTGAGCATAGCCTTGCTATTGAGAGATCCCGCCATAGGCAGACCTGGCTCTCAAGAGAAGAAAGGCTATGTGCATACTGCCTACAAAATTACGTGGAAACTGAGCTGCACTTCCTAACCTCTTGCCAAATGTATTACCATATTAGAGACACATATTTCCCCTATTGCCACAAGAAACGGGCAACCAGTGAAGAAAAAACATAATTGTAAATAAATACCCATATTTATGTTTATTTATTTCCCCTTCTGTACTTTAACTATTTGCACATCATTACAACACTGTATATATCCATAATATGATATTTGAAATGTCTCTAATCCTTTGGAACTTTTGTGAGTGTAATGTTAACTGTTAACTTTTTATTTCACTTTTGTTTATTATCTACTTCACTTGCTTTGGCAATGTAAACATATGTTTCCTATGCCAATAAAGCCCTTTGAATTGAATTGAAAATTGAGAGAGAGAGACAGATAGACAGAGCGGGAGAAGAGAGAAAGAGAGAAAGAGAAGGAGACAGAGGGTGAGTAGGATCTGAAGTTGGAAAGCAGAGGGAGGGTGTCAGGCTGTCACTTGGACTACAGTGAGGAAAACAGATGACAGAACTGACATAGAGATGACATACTGTCAATATTGTGGAAGCTGTCACACGGTGTATGTGTGTGTCTGTCACTAAGGCAATTACTTCAATTTGCCTGTCAAAGGGAGTTAGCGAGTGAGTGAGGTAGAGAGTGAGTAAGGTAGCGAGTGAGTGACGTAGTGAGTGAGTGAGTTGGCGAGTGAATGAGGTAGCGTGTGAATGGAGGTAGAGTGTGAGTGAGGTACAGCGAAAGTGAGGTAGCGAGTGAGAGAGTGAGGTAGCGAGTGAGTGAGATAGCGAGTGAGTGAGGTGGCGAGTGAGTGAGGTGGCGAGTGAGTGAGGTGGCGAGTGAGTGAGGTGGCGAGTGAGTGAGGTAGCATGTGAGGTAGCGTGTGAGGTAGCGCGTGAGTGAGGTAGCGCGTGAGATAGCGAGTGGGAGAGGTAGAGCATGAGTGAGATAGCGAGCGAGTGGGGTAGAGCATGAGTGGGGTAGAGCGTGAGTGAGGTAGCGTGTGAGTGAGATAGTGAGGTAGCGAGTGAGTGAGGTAGAACGTGAGTGAGGTAGAGCGTGAGTGAGTGAGTGTGTACAGTACAGTACAAAAGTAGAGTATCCTTACTTGTCTGAATTCTATGCTAATGAAGGTGAATACCCTTGTTAATTTGTGGTTAATGTTGTGATGAACTCTTCCCACACCTGAGCTTTGTATTTAGTGTCTCCTGACCTTGTCCCAACCTTCTCCACAAGTGACCCAGTGCTTGAAGTAAAAAGAAAAGGTGCAGGCTCCATCCAAAAGTTGTGGCCTATAGGGAGCGCATGCCCTGTGTGTCTCACCTTGCAGCCCTCACAGGTGATGCAGCGGTAATGGTAGCCAGTGGCCTTGTCTCCACACACCACACACGGTTCATCCTTTTCCAGGTAGCTGGGGATGTACCCTGCAACACACAGAGAGAGGTGGAGAAGGAGAGAGTATGACGTCAGGTCCTGCGGTTCACTCTATTGCCACGTAGTACTGATGCTGTAAACATTACAGGTTTCAAGATATGTGTAATAGATATCTCCCAATATATAAAGTACAAACCAGGTTCGCGTCAATTCCATTTCAATTCCAGATAGTTCAGGAAGTACACTGAAATTACAATTCCACTTCTTTTCAATTAGGAAAATGTGGAATTGGAATTTGGTTAACTTTCTGAAATGACTGGCTTTGAAATGGAATTGACCCCAAGCCTGGTCCAAACAGATACAATAGAAGACAGTCAAAGAAAAAGTAATGATCTTATCCTAAGACCTTGGCCTACGGACCCCATCACATGAGAGTCAGGAAACAAACCACTAGAGATGACTGTGTGACAATGTGTGTGTGTGTGTGTGTGTGTGTGTGTGTGTGTGTGTGTGTGTGTGTGTGTGTGTGTGTGTGTGTGTGTGTGTGTGTGTGTGTGTGTGTGTGTGTGTGTGTGTGTGTGTGTGTGTGTGTGTGTGTGTGTGTGTGTGCATGCGTGTGTTCGCCTGAGAGAGAGGTTATCCTATTCTATATTGTCTGTCTTTTCCTGGCCTGTAATGGAGGAGTCGGTCCGTAAATACATCTCCTCGTTTGAGCAATTGTACTTGGGCAGAGAGGCTCCAACAAGTACCCTTCACTGTGAGAGCCACTCCAAAGCAATAAAGTCTGCCTCGCTGCTGAATAAAACCCCACCCCCAAAAAAAACATTCACTACCCAGCCTCTATCTCCTTCCTCTCTCTTTCTCCTCCCTTATTCAGCCCAGCGCTCTTCTAGTCTTCACCAGCCACCTTGGGAAAAATAACAATATGTACTTTTTCCATACAGAACATTGAGATTTAGTGAGGGAGTGCATAGACACGCCATTTAATAAAATATATAGCTGTGAGACTGGGGGAGGAGAAGGTTACGCGTTACACAAACACATACACTGCCAATGGAAGATCCTTGGACGTTTAGGGAGCCAAGAAATGCTGTCTGTGTGGGTTCCTCAATCTCCATTGCTGCATGGTGGAGGAGTGTGTGTGTGTGTGTGTGTGTGTGGGACGAAAGTAACACTATTATTTTTTCCTCCCAGAGATCAATAGAGCTAGAGAGACCCTATTTTATGACAAACAACTTATATATGTCCTCTGCCATTAGCAACTGTCATTTCATGTCTAGGGTCAGTGAGTTGAAATGAAATAGACCGAGAACAGAACTCCCGCAACATTACTTTTGTACCTGCCGGCGGGGCGGGAGTAAAACTGCCTTGGGATGGAAGTAACAGCTGGCGAGGAGTGCACAATATCTCTCTTATCTCCATGTTTCTGCCTTGTAATGCTCGTCACTTTCAACAAATATTCTATCAGACCTAATTTCATGTTTGTGTCGATTTGAATAACTAATGCTACAGGTTAGAACATCGCAATGTTACACAACCACAATATTTTGCCTTACAATATTAAAATCGGACTAAACTGGATGACATAATAGCTAAATGAACCATACTTTTCCCATCTCATTTTAATGTAGTAGGAGATGTTTTTCACAATTTTCAATTACTATTCATGCTTAGCCCTTCCAATCAGGCACGCTCCAGCTGTCCTTGTCATGCGCTCTCCTCGTGTCTTGATAGAATAGACGTCTTTATTCTCTTCACAAACGGCAAACTCATCATGCGCCTCACATTTCCATAGCTTGACAGAAGGTAATTGGCCCCCAGAATCTAACCACTAACCTGTCGATAAAAGCTCATGTGAGAAGATGATCTATCAAGTCAATTTATTAAGGCATAATTCTAATGTCATATATCATTTCCATAATTGTTTATCTAACATTCATATTGATATTATAAAAACAAGATGAACTAGAAGAGACAATGGCACGTGGCTAAACGTTTATTTTATTTTATTCCAGGTCATCAGTTTACATTGTTTTACTTTTGTCTCATAAAAAACATGAGCTGGCGCACACCCGGGAAAACGGTTTTGTGTGGAGGTGCTGACTAACGGCGAATAAACTATCAACTATCAAAATAAAGAGAGTCACACACTCCATATATAAACTCCCAGCAATTTACTGGGTTAATCACCAACGTTTCGGCATCACTGTGCCTTCTTCAGGGTAATGTCATGAATACTTGAACCAGGTTATGTAGACAAACAATGCAATTAGTGCAACCAATGACAATAGTGAGCGTTTTTTTCTCACCCATCTCTCCTATAACTTCTCCCAGGCTAACACCCGAAGACCAACTATTTTATTTATGTAACCTTTGTTTAACTAGGCAAGTCAGTTAAGAACAAATTCTTATTTACAATGACAGCCTAGGAATAGTCGGTTAACTGCCTTGTCCAGGGGCAGAACGACAGATTTTTACCTATTTTTACCAGATTTTTACCTCAGTGATTCGATCTAGCAACCTTTCGGTTACTGGCTCAACGCTCTAACCACTAGGCTACCTGCCACCCCAACTAGCATGATACTTGAAACATATGCTGTCATTTAGTCACTAGATGGGTTAAGAAAAAATATGTTTGGAGCCTAAAAACAACTAAACACAACTGTACAACCAAAAAACACTCCCGGGTCTGTTATTTTTACTTACATCGCTCAAAACCCCTTTTTGTTGATAACTCTGCGAAACCTGATTGGATTGGGCTGTCTTTTTGCGGGGGGGGGGGGGGGGGGGGGGGGGGTGTCGTCCTCCACATTAGGACTGTGCTGACTTCACTAAGTCATTCTAGCGTCTGTGTTATCTGAGAAAATGGGTGTGTTACTTTCGCCCCGTGTTACTTTAGTCCCGGCTCTCCCTAGAGAAAGTAAAAAGGTGTTTATATGTGTGTGTCCGGACCACACCGAGTACAGTCTTACAAGTGTCAGTCTGGCTCTCCCAGAGGCAGAGGAGTGGACATTAGACAGGGACAAGGCAGTACAAGACAGGGTAGGGATGCCCAGTCTCACAAGCCGGTCTGGGGGGGGGTTTGTTAGGAACCAGAGCCAAAATCAATCGTGCTGCTGAAGCCCACACCCTCTGCTATTGCTCCAATAGCTCAATTGAAGTACAGTCCCATCTGTTGAAATGCTCCGACCCAAAAGGATGTATGTAACTGACCTGTATTCTCTGACCCAGTCTGTCCGTATCCCTTCATTTCTGTTTAGAAAAGAAAAGTGACATTTAAATCTATTTTCAATGAATGCAAAATGGAAGAGTCAATACTCTCTTCATAGAAAAATACTTCACTTTATTTTGATACATTTAGATGAAATAAAGTCTTTCAAAATCAAATTCAGGCAAAATGACATACTGTATTTACTGACATACTGTTTTGGCGACAAACCACTTCTCTAAATCCTTTAAAGATATATTTTTACACGTTTCCTTGAAAAAGGTTGAGGGTGCCATGCCATGTGGAAATAGCACTTAGGTAATAAGAACCTGTACTATGCCCCACCACCCCTCAAAGCCCTGCTCAGACATAGTTTCCCAGCGGAGATAGACCATGGTGGGTCACATGATTCAGGTCTAGCTAGCTGAGAGCAAAATGGGTTGTTGGGGGCTACGGGCTTCCTCATTGGATGATACCAGTATCGCGATACTCATTAGTATCGTGGCAAGGAAACAAAACAAGAAGCGGATTTCACTCCTTTAGGAAAACAGCCCTAATGTTGGAAACATTTATTTTCCAAGCTATAGCACACAATATTTTACATACAGCATGTTTTTAAAGGACCAAAAAGATTGGCACTGTATGCTTCGTGTTTGCTTTTGTTTTTTCATGGAAAAAATATCGCAATACTAGTATCGTCACAGCCCTATCTGCCCAGTAGGCGTTCAGGAGATGACAAGCGCAGATGTTTTCTGGCATCTCGGCAGATGACACAGATTCCTCTAAACTGTTTTCCTTGCTCTCTCTCTCTCTCAACTCCCGGCACTTTTAGATGTCAATCAGAGACTGGAGCCTACTTCAGGAAGAAAGATAGCAGAGCGGCTGGCTCTCGTTTACCGCTGAAAGATGTGGCTCAGGCCCCCTTGTTTCTCCTCATAGGTGACAAATACACACTCAAAATGTAAAGGTGCCAGTGAATTATGAGCTGTGACATCTGTGTTGCCCACACAAGCACACAACGTACAAACCAGGCGACAGGTTGGGAACACAATTCTGGTTTGAGTTTTTGCAGAGTTGAAGACTCTAAGGCTGGAAAAATCAAACCTACAGTACATTGTTTACATGGTGTTTTTGTTTGCAAATGGCTGTAAGTGTACCGTAACTGTACCTACCAGACATGCTCTTCACCGAACATGAGCTGCTCTTTCTTTTCCTTTTCGGGCCATCGATCCACCTGTAGAATGAGAAAAGAAGAGAGAGAGAGAGAGGGGAGAGAGAGAGGCTTAGAGAGTGTATGTGTAAAGGAGGACACAGGAATGTAAAACACAGCAAGAGTGGAGGACATGTCTGCATATTTTATCCTTGAAACGGAAAAGGTGCAACGCTCGCTCACCATAAAAATGTTTTGTTTTATTTAAGCAAGGTTAAACGATTAACGTTTCAGCCCTTCAATGGGGATGTCATTTTTTTGGGTTGCACCTCGACTCACGTTGATTGAGCGTCCCCCACTTCTTTGCATGTTTCAACCTGCCAGTTCTCCTACAGGAATCTTTCAGGACTCTAGCAGTGCTCTAGTTAAGGGCCTGGGGTGGGGAAAATGTCTGCCCTTCCACTTCAATTTACACGGGAGGGGAAAGCAAGAACAACAACCACACACACATATACACCAATGCGCAAACGCACACACGCACACAGTCGGCAACACACAAATACACACCTACGATTTTCAATATCATTACATTTGAAAAACGTTATGTCAACATTTCCCACACGGCCATAAATTAATCAATAATACAATTGTACAATCAATTTGACTTTGTTTTACCTACCATAACAACATAATGGTAATCATTTATTTGAATGGTAAATCTCGATTGATAAACTGGGTAAATTGTGTGTGTATGGAAACAATCTTACATTATCCTACTGATCAACAACATTTGCATAGAAGTAGAAAATCTCTTCTTTTATAAGGTTTTTGGTTACAATCAGCTTACATTTTTTTGGTGTCAATCAGCATATTTTTGCGTTATGGTTTGCAAATAAAGTTCTAGGGTTGTGAATTCATGTTAGCTTCAGCTGTAAGCTAGCTGGGAAAGTTAGCTTTCTGTGAATGTTGTTCATTATAGAGCTAGCTAGCTAGCGAGCAGGTTAGTGGTATCTTCTGGCTTTGCAAAGTGTTGTAGCCTGTATGGACATTGTTTTGCCTAACAGCAAATAAATTAACTATTTTAAAATGCAGTGTCGCATTATTCAAGTGTCTTAATTATGTACAGTATTAGTGGGGCACTAGCCAGAGACGCAGCAATTGGCTCAGAGCAATAAGTGACTAAGTGAGCGCTCGCGCTATAAAGGGGACCTTGACTGTGCTGATAGTCAATAGAGTAGGAATTATTTATTTAACCTTTATTTAAGGAAAGGGCTATATCGGCCAAAAATATAGTCCGAACCGATCGGTCGTTCTCACACACACACACACACACACACACACACACACACACACACACACACACACACACACACACACACACACACACACACACACACACACACACACACACACACACACACACACACACACACACACACACACACACAGCCCCGTCTGAACACAGCACAGCTCTGTAACAGGAGAACTTAGCACACTTAGCCTGGGAGAGAGTGCACTAATAAGTAATGCTGTAGGATCTATCAGACGTCAACACTAATGATTCCCTGGGGTCCCTCTGCAGCCCTCCAGACACTCCTGAGCACTTCAGCTTCTTGCACCATGAGACGCTCTTTAATGCCAGCTCGAGGTCTGCTAGGGGAGTGGGACTCCATAAAAATGTATAAAACCTGATATAGCTTACTAAAGTGAATTTGGACACTCGTTTGTCTGGACTATCTCTCCCTCTCTGCTCTCAGTAAATAGCGATCCATCGTTGCTAAGGGAATCCTAAGGACATAAGTGGTTGTTTCACTGGCTTCCTAATTGGGGTGAGTTGTGTTCAATTATAGTAACGTCGGTGCCACAGTGAGCATAATCGAGCCTTAAAGGGGCAATCTCCAGTTCAAATACGAACAAAGTGGACACCCTGCCACTGTTTTGGTGAATAGCTGAGGGATGGGGCTGGAGAAATGTGACCACTCTCAAATTCTTAGACAGAGCCATGGATGCAAGGACTGACTATCCATGATATCAAAATGACAGTTTAACCATGTTTTGAGGCTATACAATGTGTTGGTTTATATTTACCTTTTTTTTAAACAAACATTGGACTAAAACAAGCTTATATTTGGGGTTCTGACGAGGTATATTATTCAAGAATAAATGGGTACATATCATTCATTTATACGTCCAAAAATGGATAGCAACTGCAGATAGCCCCTTTAAAGTATTGAATTAAAAGTCTTAAAGTCAACTCTTAAATGTTTTATAGAGAAATGGAATAAAGGGATACTACTGCCGCCTGCCAAGCCTCCGTATCTAAATCACCCTCACAGGCAATCAATTCAGAAATAACTTGAATGAAAACACAACCTCCACCATCACAGCCAAGCCGACAGAGATGAATAAGCTCAACACCCTAGTGGAGCCCTCAGAAGTAGCTAGCCTAAACCTAGTGTCCAGCCCCCTCTCAACTCTCTGTTGTGCCAGTTATAAAAAGATGCCTTCAGAGCTTCAAACACAGCTCAAGTCTTCTGCTGAGGCGAGAGAGAGTGAAATAGAAGGAAAAACCTACTCTGTGCAATGCTTTTCACCACAACAACAAAAAACATCAATTATTTCACACTCAAATGGAGGGAGGCCAAGTGTGGGGGGGGGGGGGGCAAGTGCCTTGTAGGAACTCAATTCAAGAAGCCATTTGCAGTTTGCTTGGTTGCAGTGTAGGCTAATACTCACTAGTGCCGTGATGGAAAAAAATATTGCGATACTTGGTACATGGCAAAAATGAAATCACAAAGCAGACAAACTCTTTGGTCCTTTAAAAACCTGCTGTAATGAAAATACTGAGAGCTATAGCTTGGAAAATAAATACATGTGACTGGATGACAACATAGCGATGTTTGTTTTCAACATTAGTGCGGTTTTCCTAAAGAAGTTAATCCACTTTGTGTTTCGTTTCCTTGGCACGATACTAATGAGTATCACGATACTGGTATCATCCCGGGCCTACGGACGGACAGACCAACGAGGAAGCTCGTAGCCCCTAACAACCCAGCATGCTCTCAGCCAGGTAGACCTGAATCATGTGACCCACCATGGTCCATCTCGTTGGGAAACTAAGTAACTGGTATTGTTCCGGGCCTAATATCCACCCTCTGTGGGTCGGAAACAGGGGAAATGGAAATGAAGCCTGTGACGTGACTTCCACTGTCGGACGTTAACAAGGTGACACTCCATCCTAACTCCTCCTCCACATTTACTGGATTGGTTCAACAGTGCAGACAAGAACCTCCCCCGACAGTTTTTTCCCTTCTCGTCAGGACCTGCTACATTAGGTTAGCTAATACCCAACGCCAGAAGCTGAGGAAACATTTTGTGTGTGAATTTGTATATACGTATGTTACGTCGCGGAGCTAAAGGAAGCTTTTTGAAGAGCCCCTATCTTATGAAAACAACGCTTCATTTGGGTACAATTATGTAAGGAGTTGGCAGCCGAGCAGGTTTTAAAACTGCTCGGGAATTACTGCACATGTCGCTTTTGCAGAAACATACTGCACAATAGGACTAATTCATATTTTATTTGATTTTAACTGCAATGTGATCTTGCAAGTTCCAGCACATAGTTGTGTGAATCAGATAGAAAAATCAAAGTTTGATTCCCCAAGGTTTGATTCCCTAAGGTTTGATTCCCTAAGGTTTGATTCCCCAACACCAAGATAAAAATGTAAATGCAATAAAAAAAACAATTTTCTGCTCAAAAAGCAAAGCAAGCAACATTACTGTAGCAATGTACCATCCCTCAAAAACAACAACACAGGCACAGTGCAATTAACCTGCAAAACAAAAAACGACAGTCCAAAAAATGAAAAAAACATTTCTGACCTTATAACGCAGTGTGAGTGTAGAATATGCATGGCGAGAAGAGTTGCTGGCCTCTCAAACAGAGCTGGCAAATTGGAGAGACATCTACTGTACACTGAACCTGCTGCCAGCCATGTTTCAGCTCTGAAAAGACTGGCTCGCTAGCACACACACACACACACACACACACACACACACACACACACACACACACACACACACACACACACACACACACACACACACACACACACACACACACACACACACACACACACACACACACTCTCTCTCTCTCTGGCTGATCCGTTTCTCTGAATCCCTCCAAGATTTCTCTAAATAATCCCACCTCTCTCTCTCCCTCTAGCCCCGCCCCTGCTCTCTGATTGGACATGGGACAGCCTCTCCACCTGAGGGTTTGACAACGGCTTTTGGGATGATTGATGGTGGGTTGATATGGCAACTAACAGGTAGGCTCTGACCACAAGGCGGGTTCCATGGGTCTATTTCTGTACTTCAGCAACAGAGCCGAAAGCGCAATGACTTGAAATGAGGGCGACTTACTTAAAGAGATTTAGAAACGTAAGCTAATCGTCGACAACCCAACATTTACGAGGCAAAACAGAAATCGTCAATGCTCGAGTGCAGAAATATCAAAGAAATGACATTGATGGACCCCTTTAAACTGACTCAGATATGTCTTTATGAAGTAGCCCTATCACGTGACTCAAGTCTTCAGGGACTGAAATACTAAAAGTAAACAAGTCGTGTACCTTTAATAGAAGCCTGACTTCAATCTATACCCCACCAGCCTATGCAGGACGTCGGGCCCTACATTTAGGCCCAGTACTACACAGTAGCTTATTGTTCCCAGTGCAATACGCATACTAAAACCAGATTTGCATCGGATTTCAGGTGTGTAAAGTCTTGTTTGCTCGACAGGTTATTTACAAATAATGCCAGTGAAATCAGAGATTAGAAATTAGAGCCATGCACACACCTCTCTCTCTCTCTCTTTCTAAGGTCACTAATTATAATTCTGGATGTGATCGAGGTCCCTGCCAAAAAGAATCAAAACAGTGTTTGTCTCACATGTCCAATGAATGCGTAACAAGCTGACAATAGCATACTACAGGCATTGTTGCTTCTCATACTGTTTCATAATGAAGCTGGGCATATCACAGCCACTGCTATCCAGCTTCCATATGACACAAGGAAGTCGTAAAAGCAATATTGATGTCCTGAGAGGCAGGGAAAGCAAAATTGGGCCAAAATCGTCTACTCCACGTTGGTTCAACCAGCGTGTGCCCAGTGAGCAGTGACCGCAGTTGCATGACAGAAACGGCATTGTTTGGTATGGAAATTGAATTAGAGTCACAGAGGCTGGAGAGGCTGGAGAAATTCAAGAAGCTAAAATACAACGTGTACAATGTCGGGAAAGGGGAAATAAATAGCTTGTTTGGACGGATCTCTCATTTGATAGTGAACCCTGTCGGGTTTCACACGGCAAACCTTATCTGAATAGAGCGGATGAGCGTGTGCGTGCGCACGCCCGTTTGATCACGGATACGGGCACAACTAGCTGTTGTGAGAATAATCCAGCCCGTCTCTGTTCTCTACACCACTTCCATTTCCGCCATCTTATCAGCAATTACAACAGATTTGATAATCCAATTTCAGTGACTTCGTTGCAACAACAATATTGACAACAGTGTTGCCAAATAGCGCTCGGGCAAACCATTGCCGACATAAGTCAAATAAGATCGGGCAGTGCCTTTTTGGCAAGGTTGAGAACACTAAGGACACAAAGAAGCTGCTGCTAAGCCATCTGCTAACATCAGCAACCACAGAACCACAAGACGTGATATTACCGTGCTCTTCTGTTATTATTCGTGCCTCTGGCAAGTGCAAGAGTAGAAGCGGGAGACTTTCCTGCATCGGCCCTGCATTACTTTGATCTATTCTCACCCGAACAGTGACGTTAAAAGGGACAGTTCAGCAAATTGGCGTATTCAGATATTTGTTGCCTTACCTGAACGGCAGTATTGACTGCGATCCACAGTGGCTAGGCTAAGTCATTCCTTGTTCATAGACTGCTTTCAAGGTAAGAAAACAAATGCAGACATCTGTCATTGTATTCAACTATCCCCAGTTTCACTTCAAAAGGTTCGCAAGGACAACACAGTGAAGGGGAGATTTAATCACATCCTCTACAGTATCAAACAGTTCAATCAACTCCGATGTGATTAGCAAACAGTCCAATCAGGATCAAGCTCTTTAATGCCTCCTCGTCTTTAATTAACACAGTGACAGCAGGCTTAATTTAGCCCTGAACCTTCACCACACACACACACACACGCACACGCACACGCACACACACACACACACACACACACACACACACACACACACACACACACACACACACACACACACACGGCTGCTAATCTACTGACAGGTGTCCATCGCGGCTGAACATTTTTGTCCGGCTTCCTGTGGCTTTCCTTTCATTTGCGCCCTGGTAATATGCCAAAGGGCTCAGCGCCGGGGAATTTGACACAGCATTCCAGGGAGCCGGAGACCCTCTCCGTGGCCCACGTGTCACGACCATGGCACACAACACACGCAAGCGCAACGTAGCATACACACACAAGGGCAAGCACAAGCAAATAAACACCCACACAAGCTCACGGACGCACGCAAACACAGACTTTGATGCACGTACTGTATCCAACCGCTCTCAAACACACATCAGTATGCATAAATAATGTAGACACACATACCACTGTAACAGAACACAAACACCACCACTATCAACCATATAAAACTATAGGCTATGCTACCAGAATGTGGTATCATTCTACCCTAGCCAGGCTGCTCTCTCTCTCTTTTCCCCAACCCCCATATTGCTCTCTCTCTTCCTCTCATCCTCTCTCTCCCTCCCATCCTCTCCTCTCTCACTTCTCTTCTCTCCTCTCTTCTCTCCCTCTCTCTCTTCTCTCACCTCTCTCTCTCTCCAATCGCTCCGAGGCAAAGCAGACTGACTGATAGTTCTGCTCTTCGAGCAGGAGGAGGTTGCTCTTTGATAAAAGTCCTCGTTCCACTCTGGCACAGCCTGACTGGTTGAGACAGAGGAGCTTCCATTTCACTGATGTTGTGTTCTAATGAATGATGACAAGGGAACGACCTGTGTTTGTGTCTGGTGGACTTGCTCCGAGCAGTGCAGTTAGTAAGTTACACACTCACACGTGTTCAGGGTCGGGAAACCTGGAGGACTAGTTTTTAGGTTTCTTAGAAAACGAGATCACTTTTTTTTTTGCTGTTTCAACTTGCAGGCAGTAGACAAAGAGGGAAGAGAGATAAAGAGAGGGAGAGAGGGAAGAGCGAGAAAGAGAGGGAAAGAGGGAAGAGCGAGAAAGAGAGGGAGAGAGGGAGAAAGAGAAAAAGAGGGAGAGAGGGAAGAGCGAGAAAGAGAGGGAGAGAGGAAAGAGAAAGAAAGAGAGAGAGAGGAAAGAGCGAGAAAGAGAGGGAGATAGGAAATAGAGAGAAAGAGAGGGAGATAGGAAATAGAGAGAAAGAGAGGGGGAGAGGAAAGAGCGAGAAAGAGAGGGAGAGAGGAAAGAGAGAGAAAGAGAGAGAGCGAGAAAGAGAGGGAGAGAGGAAAGAGCGAGAAAGAGAGGGAGAGAGGAAAGAGAGAGAAAGAGGGAGAGAGGGAAGAGCGAGAAAGAGAGGGAGAGAGGGAAGAGCGAGAAAGAGAGGGAGAGGGAATAGCGAGAAAGAGAGGGAGAGGGAAGAGCGAGAAAGAGAGGGAGTGAGGGAAGAGCGAGAAAGAGAGGGAGAGAGGGAAGAGCGAGAGAGAGAGGAAAGAGAGAGAAAGAGAGGGGGAGAGGAAAGAGTGAGAAAGAGAGGGAGAGAGGAAAGAGAGAGAAAGAGGGAGAGAGGAAAGAGCGAGAAAGAGAGGGAGAGAGGAAAGAGCGAGAAAGAGAGGGAGAGGGAAGAGCGAGAAAGAAAGGGAGAGGGAAGAGCGAGAAAGAGAGGGAGAGGGAAGAGCGAGAAAGAGAGGGAGAGAGGGAAGAGCGAGAAAGAGAGGGAGAGGGAAGAGCGAGAAAGAGAGGGAGAGAGGAAAGAGCGAGAAAGAGAGGGAGAGAGGGAAGAGCGAGAAAGAGAGGGAGAGAGGAAAGCGCGAGAAAGAGAGGGAGAGAGGAAAGCGCGAGAAAGAGAGGGAGAGAGGAAAGAGCGAGAACGAGAGGGAGAGAGGAAAGAGAGAGAAAGAGAGAGAGAGGGAAGAGAGATGGATGAGAGGGAGAGAGGGAAGAGAGAGAAAGAGAAAGAGAGAGAGAGAGAGAGAGAGGGAGAGAGAGAGAAAGAGAGAGAAAGAGAGAGAGAAAGAGGGAAGAGAGAGAAAGAGAGAGAGAGGGGAAAGAGCGAGAAAGAGAGAGAGAGAGGAAAGAGTGAGAAAGAGAGGGAGAGAGGGAAGAGAGAGAAAGAGAGAGAGGAAAGAGCGAGAAAGAGAGGGAGAGAGAGAAAGAGAGAGAGAGAGGAAAGAGCGAGAAAGAGCGAGAAAGAGAGGGAGGGAAGAGAGAGAAAGAGAGAGAGAGGGAAGAGAGAGCGAGAGAGGAAAGAGCGAGAAAGAGAGAGAGGGAAGAGAGATGGATGAGAGAAAAGAGAGAAAAGCACAGCGAGAGAGGGAGCAGAGAGCAGACTTTCAAAACAAAAGGGTAAAACCCAGTAATTCTACACTTTCCCCAGAAGACCCCTAACCCATAAGACCATGTGATGCCTATCCACTGTGTGATGTAAGCGGCAGGGTTATAGCCTGTAGGGTTGAGACCAGGAAGTGGGGGGCAGGACTCACCGTTTCTCTTCTCCCTCTGATAGGTTAGGGTCCTGCTCCTTGGGCATGTGTTCCATTCACCTTAATTCCATCCAACAGCCAATCATGCGAGACTGAGGCGGGCCCCACCCTCGAACGCTCGCTGGTCATTCGCAGGTAGGGGGGTCAGTCAGTGCGACATCACAGGGTCCCGGTCCGGGCGGGCTCTGGCCTCCGGAGCGACCCCCCTGTGCTGACCCTGGGACTGACGAATGGATTGGACCGGACAAGATCTGTCAATGAGAGAATAGGATATATTCAGTTAGCAAGAACTCCATGTAAACAATCAGTTAGCATGAACTCCATATACAGTTCCATACGTTTGGTTAATATGACCTCGATGTTTACATTCAGTTAGCTTGGCTAAATGTATACATTCAGTTAGCTTGGCTAAATGTATACATTCCGTTAGCTTAGCTTAACGCGCACATTCCGTTAGCATTAGATGGATAGGTTATTGTCATGGGAGAGAAGCGAGAATAGAACAGAGGGAATATCATTGACTGCCAATCAACAACAGTGGATAAGAATTTGTTTTTAGTGCCAACCATGTTACTCAACAAGGATTCTCGTTCCTTTTTCTCTGTCTCCCCCCTGTACCTAAATAGAGCGGAGTAGAACTACCATGATTTGAGATGACATGTCCTCGTGTTTCCATAGGGTTCAGACCATAACAGACTAGCCAGAGAGTGGTCGTCCATATGTTGCAATGTCCACATTGTTTATGCAACCTTTCCAAACGCTTCATGTGAGAAGGTCTCACATGTTGGCCTAACATGCATGACCTCTGACTCCTGGCCATACGACGACAGGGCTTTCCAAGAGTTTCTGAGAAACACACACACACACATTTACATACACACACACAAGCTACGTATTCAACCTTTTTGACCGCTCCTTCCTCAGCTCTGTTCTTCCTCCCCTAATCCCTCGTTCAACGCCTTTCTGATCCCAAACAGAGGGATGGAACGATTGCGAGCACGAGATTGTTATCAATAATCGCTAATATAACAGTGACACGGCGTAATTGCCACATAATAGTGTGAGTTGAAATGCTGCGATTTCAACGGAGCAATGGGCTACATTGCTTCACCACGCTTACTGTGTTCTATTTCAAAGCACGTTGACTGCTTTAAAGCCTGGATTGTCGTGTCGTTTTTTGATAATAAAGTGAAACCTATTGCGTCTTTAATGTATTCCATTTTCCTCCAAGAGTGGCTGAATATTTTCCATCTATATTTCACATGGAAAATCATTTGCTTGTGTATGAATCTTCTTCATTGTAAAATTACAGACAAAAATGATAATTGATTTATTTGACGGTCATGTTAGCATGACGTTTCGACAGTTCAGGTCAAAAGGTCAAAAGCCCAAACCCATGAATCAAGCTGTGTGTACGTAACCCCAGCCTCCGTGTCACACTTAACGATTTTCAAGATGTCGACTGATGCACAGGTGTGAGTTTTACTAGCCAACTTCACCATTTACTATGTTTACCAATGTTGAACCGTAGCATTAACAGCCTCTCTCAATCTATTTACAGCTTGAACACGCTACGTGATAAGAGGAACTTGAGACGAATGCATACCAGCCGCACAGCATCATGGGGGGGGAAAAAGGGGGGGGTGTAGGTTCGAGAAGTGGCGGTCTCCTACAGCGATGTCCTGACCCTGATAGATAACGCTAATAGCTGACCATAATACAGCGGTCTATCTAGCGATTTATTATCAAGGTTATCGTGCAGAGGTGGGATGCAGGACTAACCAGACCCCCGTGGACATGATATATATTTCATATTCTACAGCGAGTTCAAGGACATTTCAAGGCATTCTAGTCCAACGTACCGTAATGTGATGCAGTGGTTCTTGTAATACCATGGTGGACTGTTAATAAGAACAAATATAAGAGCTCAGCTGGCCTATCACCTCACACGGCATGCACTGGTTCAGAGCTGCTAACACGAGACACACACACACACACACACGCTGACAGACACACACACTGAATCCAGCGCAGCACACGTGCACTGCATTGTCATATAGTCTCCTCGAACCTAAACCACAAATGTGAGGACAAATTGTGGTAAAAAGCAGATTAGGACAGTAATGACACACATTCACCAGAAGGACTATCACAGGAAAACCATTGACAGAGCTATCACAGAGCTATCCCTGTGCTGCTGCTGCCTGCAGCCGTTGGAACAATTTGTCCTCGGCAATAAAACAGACAGAAGTTAAAGGGACTCATTGTGTTACAGTCAAATTGAGAAAAACAATGCAACCACGTCTTGAAGTTTAAGAATGATTTAAAATCGGTTAAATCTCCAAAACGGTCCAATAGATTAGATTGGATACAGAAATGTTCTTCTGTCTATGTGCGATGTGCCATTTTCACTCTATGCAGGACGTCCATAGTCCGCCCCCCCTATCGCTAGCTCTTATCTAGTCTCATCAGTGCTGTGGCCTTGCCTGCACCTACTCAGATATCCATGCGTATGCTGTCTCCCTATAGCCAAGGTCAACCCCATACAGACTATCAAACAGCCCACCCCTACTAAAGCACGTTTTATTATTACATAGGGTTCTTGAGAGAGAGAGAGAGAGAGACAGAGAGACAGAGAGGGAGAGAGAGAGGGTGGGAGGGAGAGGAAGAGAGCGAGAAGGAGAGAGATGATAAGATTATGGTAGTCAAGAAGAAAAGCGAGATGGAGCGCAGGGAAAGGCTTTCAAAAGAAAGAGTACAGCACACAGTAAATCTATACTTTCCTCTGAAAGTGCAGTAAAGGAGAGAGAAGAGAAACAGGAGAGAATGGGAACAGAGAGAGAGGGAGACTGAGAGGTAAATAGGGAACTTTAATTAGATCACAGTTGGTTGGCCTGAGGAGAGAAAATGAACTTAGTTTTTAGGGCTTACAAACCAATAACAGGAAAAGGGAGAGAAAACACTGAATAATACATTTAAGGTGGAACGGACAGTGTTTTAACTACTTTGCAGTACACTACAGACAGTACAAACAGACAATCATATCAGTCAAAAATATCAAATTCCTAGTTTGTGCTACAAAACCAACTTTATAACTGGTTTTAAAAATAGTTTATGTTTGACTCAAATTCTATGATGTACTGTAAGGCATTGTTGGCAGAATCGATGTATGCAGTACACTGCATGATTTTTAATTCACCAATACATTTCTTGGTTGTCCAAAACATATTGCTATCAGGTTGTAAATCACAGCTGGCCTGGAACATAACTCAATATTTTGAAAAAAACTAAGTCATAACATGGCTAATAGTGGCGCACGTGTCAAATACAAGGCCCGAGAATAAATGAGTCAACAGTTGAGTCACCTACTTTATAAAATGACAGTCTGATGTGCTCTCATCTGTGAATTCAACTTCAATTGCGCTGCTTTCATGCGTCCCGTTTACAGCGCGCAGCAGAGGGAAAGTGTACAGACACAAGCTACAATCCTAGCTCGGCTACTAAAATGTCGCTGTCTGGCTTTGGTTTCTAAAGCTTGACAATGAATAATCAAACAAAACCTGAAACAAAACTCCATACAATGAGAAACATGTAGGCCTATTACAGCAACATTTGAGCAGTAGTATGGCTGGCTTCTCAACTACAAGACATTTTGAGTCCATCATACAGCAATGCGTCATTCAACCGCACCAGTGACCCATGCAGTGCAAATAAAGGCAAATCATGTTTTAAGTTTAAATGTTACAACAACCTATAGCTACGATTTTGTTATTTGGAGTTTTTAAATACTTTTTGATTAGGGTTGGAGCATATTATGGACATCTGCAAGCATAGCAGCAAAGGCTGGACACATTATTTATCTATTTTTTTGTTTTAATATGTTAAAATGCTATACAAAGCATCCTATGTGCATACAGCGCCTTCGAAAAGTTTTCAGACCATTTGACTTCTTTCACATTTTGTTACCTTACAGCCTTATTCTAAAATGGATTAAATAAAAAAAATCCTCATAAATTTACACACAATACTCCATAATGTTAAAGCGAAAATAGTTTTTTTTTTTAATATATATATTAGCAAATTCATTCAAAATAAAAAACAGAAATACCTTATTTACATAAGTATTCAGACCCTTTGCTATGAAACTCGACATTGTGCTCAGGTGCATCCTGTTTCCATTGATCATCCTTGAGATGTTTCTACAACTTGATTGGAGTCCACCTGTGGTAAATTCATTTGATTAGACATGATTTGGAAAGGCACACACCTGTCTATATAAGGTCCCACAGTTAACAATGCATCTCAGAGCAAAAACCAAGCCATGAGGTCACAGGAATTGTTCGTAGATCGCCTAGACAGGATTGTGTAGAGGCACAACATTTCTGCAGCATTCAAGGTCCCCAAGAATTCTTAAATGGAAGAAGTTTGGAACCACCAAGACTCTTTCTAAAGCTGGCCGCACAGCCAAACTTTGATTGTCACTCTGACAGAGCTCCAGAGTTCCTCTGTGGAGATGGAAGAAACTTCCTGAAGGATAACCATCTCTGCAGTACTCCATCAAATCAGGCCTTTATGGTAGAGTGGCCAGACGGAAGCCACTGCTCAGTAAAAGGTACATGAAATCCCACTTGGAGTTTGCCAAAAGGCACCTAAAGACTCCCAGACCATGAGAAACAAGATTCTCTGGTCTGATGAAACCAAGATTGAACACTTTGGCATGAATGCCAAGTGTCACATCTGGAGGAAACCTGTCACCATCCCTACAGTGAAGAACGGTGGTGGCAGCATCATGCTGTGGGTATGTTTTTCAGTGGCAGGGACTGGGAGACTAGTACTGTTATAATCTCCACCCGGCACAGCCAAAAGAGGACTGGCCATCCTAGGTTCCTGCCTTTTTAGGGAGTTTTTCCTAGCCACTGTTTGTGTGCATTTTTGCGCTTGTACTGCATTTGTGTGCCGTGTGCTTACATGAGTGAGTGTGAGCAAAAATGTGTGTGTGTGTATATACACATATAATCTCTTGCCACAGACACTGTATCTCCGAGAGTCTGGCAAGCGTGACTAGCACATGTAACAAGAAACATAGGTATATACTGAATGTGCAGCCAGCTACAGTATGGATCTAGTCAAGTGGGGGACGATTACTTAAGAATAATCAAATCACATTTTATGTCACTGTAAGGAACGACACTGGAGATGAGAAGCAAGTACAGGGAGTGAACATTTAATGGAAAACGGACATAAAACAAAACAAGAACAGGGTCTGGACGGGAGGAACAAAACGACATGACGACAATAATGCTGACGGGGAAAAAACTGAGGAACAAACAGATATAGAGGGGGCAATCCACAACGTGAAGGAGTCCAGGTAAGTCCAGTGAGCGCTGATGCGCGTAATGATGGTGACAGGTGTACGTAATGAATGGCAGCCTGGCGCCCTCAAGCATCAGAGAGGGGAAGTGGGAGCAGGCGTGACAGTCTCATATAACAGGTATATAACAGTAAGCAGTAGACCTTAACCTTGAAATGCCTACTTATGAGCCCCTAACCAGCAATGCAGAGTTTTTCAAAAGTAAGTGAAATTGGCTAAATAAATTAAAGGATATATAAAAGGATAAATAACAAGGCTATATACAGGCGGTACCGGTACCGAGTCAATGTGCAGGGGTACGGGTTAGTAATGGAGGCAATATGTACATGTAGGTAGGGGTAAAGTGACTATGCATAGATAATAAACAGAGAGTAGCAGCAGTGTATGTGAGAAGTGTGAAGGAATGTGAATGTATGTGTGTGTGTGTGGCGTCAATATGCATGTGTTTTGTGTGTGTGTGTGTGTGTGTGTGTGTGTGTGTGTGTGTGTGTGTGTGTGTGTGTGTGTGTGTGTGTGTGTGTGTGTGTGTGTGTGTGTGTGTGTGTGTGTGTGTGTGTGTTGAATACATCTCTAAACAATGTGAGCCCGGCCATTTCTTCAGTCACTCTCACTCACTTGGCCTGATCTGTTTCCCTGTCCTGTCAAATCAACCCTCCAACTTTTAATTGGGGCTGGAGAATCTGGGCTCGCTCCCCGAGCTGCACTTTAATTGGCATACTGTAAAATGCCAACTTTAAAACGCATGAGAAAGAAAAACGAGTGAACTTGTGATGTTGGCGCGTGGGGCAGCCTCTGTATCAATTAAACATCCCTCTATTTATTTAGTCTTTTAGTTCCCACCAATTTGATTGACGTCTCTCAGTTCTTTATTTGGGGGGGAAAATGACAAAAGGGAGGAGCTGAGGGAGAATTGCTCAGTTAAAAAGGAGGAGAGAGGGAGAAGAAGCTCTTGACGGAGGAAGAGAGGGAAGTTTAGATCAAGGACGTCTGAGGTTTAATGTGTAGTTGATGTGACGGAGTGAAATAGGTTGAACTGTAAAGAGGAACTTGGCAGAGAGATCTAGGGCTGTCGAGTTGTTTGGAGCTTGAAGAACTGCGGATGCTCGATCTGCTGCAGTGCAATCAGTGGAAGTCTCCTAAGACTCCTTTCCAAGTTTGTGTATAATTCACCCTGACTCACATGGCCTTATTGCAGTTGGTGAAAGTAGGGTTAATCAATGCAACGAGGCTCCACTACTAAGGGCTTTACAGACCATACTGTTATTTGATGTTTTTTATTTCACCTTTATTTAACCGGTTAGGCCAGTTGAGAACAAGTTCTCATTTACAACTGTGACCTGGCCAAGATAAAGCGAAGCAGTGTGACACAAACAACAACCCAGAGTAACATATGGGATAAACAAAAGTACAGTCAATAACACAATAGAAAAATCTATATACAGTGTGTGCAAATGGAGTAAGGAGGTAAGGCAATAAATAGGCCGTAGTAGCTAAGCAATTACAATTTAGCAAATGAATACTGGAGTGATAGATGATGCAGATGATGATGTGCAAGTAGAAATACTGTTGTGCAAAAGAGCAAAAAAAAGTAAATAAAAACAATATGGGGATGAGGTAGGAAGTTGGATGGGCTATTTACAGATGGGCTGTGTACAGCTGCAGCAATCGGTAAGCTGCTCAGATAGCTGATGCTTAAAGTTAGTGACGGAGATATAAGTCTCCAACTTCAGCGATTTTTGCAATTCGTTCCAGTCATTGGCAGCAGAGAACTGTAAGGAAAGGCAGCCAAAGGAGGTGTTGGCTTTGGGGGTGACCAGTGAGATATACCTGCTGGAGCGCGTGCTATGGGTGGGTGTTGCTATGGTGACCAGTGAGCTGAGATAAGGCGGAGCTTTACCTAGCAAAGATTTATAGATGACCTGGAGCCAGTGGGTTTGGCAACGAATATGAAGCGAGGGCCAGCCGACGAGAGCATACAGGTCGCAGTGGTGGGTGGTATATGGGGCTTTGGTGACAAAACGGATGGCACTGTGATAGACTGCATCCAGTTTGCTGAGTAGAGTGTTGGAGGCTATTTTGTAAATGACATCGCCGAAGTCAAGGATCAGTAGGATAGTCAGTTTTACGAGGGTATGTTTGGCAGCGTGAGTGAAGGAGGCTTTGTTGCGAAATAGGAAGCCGATTCTAGATTTACTTTTGGATTGGAGATGCTTAATATAAGTCTGGAAGGAGAGTTTACAGTCTAGCCAGACACCTAGGTATTTGTAGTTGTCCACATATTCTAAGTCAGAACCGTCCAGAGTAGTGATGCTAGTTGGGCGGGCAGGTGCGGGCAGCGATCGATTGAAGAGCATGCATTTAGTTTTACTAGCATTTAAGAGCAGTTGGAGGCCACGGAAGGAGTGTTGTATGGCATTGAAGCTCATTTGGAGGTTTGTTAACACAGTGTCCAAAGAAGGGCCAGATGTATTGGCCAGATGTATACAGAATGATGTTGTCTGCGTAGAGGTGGATCAAGGAATCACCCGCAGAAAGAGCGACATCGTTGATATATACAGAGAAAAGAGTCGGCCCGAGAATTGAACCCTCTGGTACCCCCATAGAGACTGCCAGAGGTCCGGACAACAGGCCCCCCGATTTGACACACTGAACTCTATCAGAGAAGTAGTTGGTGAACCAGGTGAGGCAGTCATTTGAGAAACCATACTGATATTAGTGTGTAAGTATGTGTGTGTGTGGACTCCTGAACCACGTGCAAGACAGTAAGCATCCTAAGACCATTCATGTGTGGGGTTGCTTCTCAGCTAAGGGAGTGTGCTCACTCACAATTTTGCCTAAGAACACAGCCATGAATAAAGAATGGTACCAACACATCCTCCGAGAGCAACTTCTCCCAACCATCCAGGAACAGTTTGGTGACAAACAATGCCTTTTCCAGCATGATGGAGCACCTTGCCATAAGGCAAAAGTGATAACTAAGTGGCTCGGGGAACAAAACATCAATATTTTGGGTCCACGGCCAGGAAACTCCCCAGACCTTAATCCCATTGAGAACTGGTGGTCAATCCTCAAGAGGCGGGTGGACAAACAAAAACCCACAAACACACACACACACACACACACACACACACACACACACACACACACACACACACACACACACACACACACACACACACACACACACCACACACACACACACACACACACACACACACACACAGCCCAGCCCAGCCCAGCCCAGCCCAGCCTACTCCAGTTGCATTACACTATGCAGGAGAACATAGGATCACTGTTCCCTCCGCTAGCCCTAAACTTGAACATGCCCATCATGAGGTAAACAAGTCACCTGGCAAAGATACACAGATGCCTTTTTTGTTTCTTTTAACCGACTCGTCACTACATCAACCCAACAGCCCTACGGTAACGTAGTGATCCTGCCACTTGACAGAACCCCTGGTGTTCCAGATAGAGACTTGTTAGACACAACAAATCAAAATCAAATCAAATTGTATTGGTCACATGCACATATTTAGCAGATGTTATTGCGGGTGTAACGAAGTGTTCCTAGTTCCAACAGTGCAGTAATATCTAAGCAACTCCATTAACATTCACCCCCTGACAACTGACTTGGGGTTGGATTTCTATACTCCCACTGGGGACCCTAACCATTATGAGGAATTCATATAGTTGACCTAAGACCAGTTGTTGAGGTTAAAAAGTAAAGAGAGCGATATATGGTCATCTATAGGTAATATATTGCACTACAGAGACATTTGAGTATTGCAAGCACACATACATTACTTCATCCACATCCGCACACACCCTGTCCCCCAACCTTTCTCCCTCTGTGATGGGAACCATGGAAGCAAACCCAACCTTGAACTCAGAGGATATGCCCTGCTGATTGTGTGTGTGTGTGTGTGTGTTTATGTGTGACAAGGGCATATGGGACGTGCTGCAGAGGCTCTTCCCTAGGCACAGTATGCAGAGCAGGGTAGGAACACTTGGCACCATGTTCAATCTCTGTCTGTCTGTCTGTCTGTCTGTCTGTCTGTCTGTCTGTCTGTCTGTCTGTCTGTCTGTCTGTCTGATCTGTTTTCCTCTTTTCTTTTATACTATTGAAAACAGTGATGAATAGAGAAATAAGCGAAAGCCTTAGGAAACTGTCTCTTCTACCACTCTGCAACAGTACACAAATTGTTTCACATTTTGCAACAACATTGCAGCAAGGCCCCCAAGGCAAAACGGAGCCTCAAATCACATGAAGTAATAAGGGACCTTTTATCCCAAACAACAGAGATGCTGTGGGGGTTAGAGAGAGGGTGCCTAGGGGTTAGATATGTAGGGGTTATATATGAAGGGGTGCCTAGTCAGGGGGTGTCAATGTATGGAGGGTAGCTAGACAAGAAGATCTGGTTATAACTTGCTCTTGTGTACAGATCCAGGATCAGCTTATACATCCCGAATTCTAATTTTAAACCTTAAAACTGACATGAGTACAGTATCTAGGACCAACTTCCTCTTACTTGATAGATAGACAGGGGCAGCTGGCTGAGGGGGATACAGACAGAGGCACTGGGACTGATATGAAAGACAGATAGTGGCAGTTGTGGGGCAGGGTGTGTGTGTATGTGCTGCACGTAGGTGTGTGTGTGGGGGGAGGGCGTCAGACGGCAGGCTGGAGTGGGTGACAGATAATAGTTGTAGGGTTCAACCCACAGGGGTGGAGATTATAAACAAGGCAGAGGCTGCGGATCCGAAGGTAACCGCCCCGTCCCGTCCCGCCCCCTCTTGCACAGAGCTAAAGATCCGTAACACACTGTGGCATACCTGCGTTTTGTGTCAATCAAAGCACAGATTTTGCCTTGTTTTGTGTTGTTGTCGGATGATAGGGAAAAAAGGACAGTAGTGTTCGGTTCTATAATTATTTGATCTTTCAGACATTGATTCAGCTTTGATCTAACTCCATTAAACACCTTTCTCCATTCATCACTGAGATTCATCAGAGTAGCTTATTCTCTGGGCGGCAGAACAAGTAGAGCAGAGACTGTGCGTACAGTAGAGAATCTCACACGTGCATAAGCTTAAAACCTTTAGCTATTGGGAAGAGATTTCGGATCCACAGCCACTCCGTATAAAGGGGTTTACATAGACAATGGTAGTCAGGGCAGTTGCGGCAAATAGTTCTAATGTACAGTGTAGAAGGAGGAACAAATACAGTTGAAATAGTGTAAATGCCATGATGTAAATAAGGTTATAGTCTTACCCTATAACCCCCTTTCGCTCCCCTCCCTCACTTTTCTCTCCTCCCTCTCAACCCCCCCCCCCCCCCACCCCAATCCCCGTTCCAGCCTGTTTTGGCAAAGACAAGTTAAGACGCTCCCAAGAATGTGACTAGCGTTTGGAAAACAAATCCAACTCTTTTTCTTTCTTCTTCCCCACTGTCTTTTTTAAGGTAGATCTATCAAGCGTCTCAAGCCTGGGTACTTCCAAGAGGAAAATAAAGGGATTTGAATGGATCAAACCCGCTACGGGTTAGCGTCCCTCCTTTCCGGTCCCTTGACTTGATGGAGCGCAGCATCTTTTTCAACCCCTTGACATAAAGGTTATTTTCCCACAATCCACCTTAACAGAAACCCATTGCGTGAAAACACACATTCTGTCCTTAGTTTGTTTTGTGCTGCTGTTGTTTTTATATGGCAACTTCCAACCCCTCTGTTCATCATTTCCAAACAGCAATTGGAAATTGTAGTGAACTACACTCAGGGAATGACTTCATATTTGTACCTTCAACAGTCTTTGGCAAACCCTGCTACGCTATTGGGCGATACGCCATAACTTTCCATTGGATCCAAAGAGAGAGAGAGAGAGGACACTGTAGTGTTCTTCTCAAGTTCCAACACAAAGAATCCCACTGTCTGACCGACTGTGGGTTTCTACAACAATGAGTTTGTTTGTAGTTTGGATTAATCCATTTCACAAGACTCATTACATCGCTGAATACAGTTGCGGACAAATATATTGCCACCTTTCCGCTTTTGAAATGAAGCATTCTATGAAAATAACGCCATCCCTATAATCAAACATGGGGAGGTTTGATAATGCTGTTGTAACGGTCGTCTTGTGGTGAATGAGCGGACCAAGGCGCAGCGGGTGCTGAATACGTAATGATTTATTAAATGAAAAGAACGACGAAACACGAAAACTCTGTAACACACTACAAAACAAATAAACGATGTAGACAGACCTGGACTTGAGAACTTACAAAATGACGAAGAACGCACAAACAGGAACAGACTACATACACGAACGACAAAACGAAACAGTCCCGTGTGGTGCACATACACAGACACGGAAGACAATCACCCACAAACAAACAGTGAGAACAGCCTACCTTAATATGGTTCTCAATCAGAGGAAACGTCAAACACCTGCCTCTAATTGAGAACCATATCAGGCAACACATTAAACCCAACATAGAAACACAATACATTGAATGCCCACCCAAACTCACGCCCTGACCAACTAAACACATACAAAAACAAGAGAAAACAGGTCAGGAACGTGACAGCTGTGGGGTCGCTTTGCTGCCTCTGGTACTGGGGACATTGAACGTGCGCAAGGCATCATGAAATCAGCAGATTATCAAGGTGTTTTGTAGTGCAATGTTCAACCCAGTGTCCAAAAACTAGGTCTATATTGAAGGTTGTGGGTCTTCCAGAACGACATCGACCTCAAACACACATCAAAAGCACCCTGGGATGGTTCAGGAAGAAACGCTGGACGGTTCTAGAGTGGCCAGTGAAAATTCCAGATCTGAACCACATCCATAAACTATGGTGAGATCTGAAAACAGCAGTTGGTGGAGTACACCTCCAATTAACTCAAATTATGTCAATTAGCCTAACAGAAGCTTCTAAAGCCATGACATCATTTTCTGGAATTTTCCAAGCTGTTTAAAAAAGGCACAGTCAACTTAGTGTATGTAAACTTATGACCCACTGGAATTGTGTGTGAAATAATCTGTCTGTAAACAATGTTGGAAAAATGACTTGTGTCATTCACAAAATAGATGTTCTAACCGACTTGCCAAAACTATAGTTTGTTAGCAAGAAATTTGTGGAGTGGTTGAAAAACGAGTTTTCATGACTCGAACCTAAGTGTATGTGTCACGATCGTCTTGAGGTGAAAGAGAAGACCAAGGCGCAGCGTGATATAAATACATCTTCTTTTATTAGAGAAGACGAAACACGAAACAAACACTTTTACAATACTAAACAAAACAACAAACGACGTTAAACAGACCTGAACTTGTGAACATAAGAAACAATGAACGCACGAACAGGAAAGAAAGAACGAACGAACGAACGAGCGAGACGAGACAGTACCGTGTGGTGTAACAAACACAGACACAGCAACAATCACCCACAAACAAACAGTGTGAACAACCTACCTTAATATGGTTCTCAATCAGAGGAAACGTAAAACACCTGTCCCTGATTGAGAACCATATCAGGCTAATAGACAATGAACCTAAACATAGAAACACATAAAATAGAATGCCCACCCCAACTCACGCCCTGACCAACTAAACACATACAAAAACAAGGAAAACAGGTCAGGAACGTGACAGTATGTAAACCTCCGACTTCAACTGTATTAGTCCACAACTGTATAATGCCTAAATTACATTAGATGAATAACAAACTAAAAACTTTAAATGCCCTTCATTGCTGACACAGTTGGAACAGTAAGATCATGGTTAGGGTTGCAAAATTCCAGGAACTTCCAATAAATTCCCTTCTTTTCCAGAAATCCTGGTTGGAGGATTCTGGATTTCCTGCTTATTCCCTCCTGATTCCGGGAATCCTCCAACTGGGATGTCGGGAAAAGAATGGAATTTATTGAAAGTTCCCGGAATTTTGCAACCTTAATCATGGGAGAACAGTGAATCAGGGACAAGATGTATTTCACATCTGTGTATGTTCAACTCGCATAGTAATGGAGTTTGTCTCTCGTTCTATAAATCACACACAAATCAATTGAATCACCTACATACACGTGTGCACCAACACACAAACTATATCCCATATCCTTATAGATGGGACAAGATGGAAGGACTGACATGACCTCTAAGGGAGGTCAGGACATGCAGGTACGCTATGCTTTATTGTGTGTCTTTATTTCATGGTCACAAAGTGGAGGCTAGGTGAGCATTGGCAGACGCTCAGATCAGCAGGTACACTTTTATGAATGGGGTAGCCAGGCCAAGTATCAGCATGGATACAAAGGGAATTCCACCGCCAGTGTGTGTGTGTGTGAGTGATGTCATTAACCAGGGCAGCCATGGGTTGGTGTCTGTGTTTGACATCAGCCAGGATGGGAATATGAGGCCCGGGGCTGTGCGGGGTATTCTTTTTTACAATATATAGTATCAGATTGACAATATCGCAATATTAGTTTTGCGCTAGTTGGCTGTACCTGCACCAAAACCACAGTATGCCAATTTGTTTTCAGAAATTGTATTTCCCTGACTGATCAAAACTCATTTTCTCATGATTCTCTCGTCCCTCTGCAACAGACATATGGTGAGCAATAATTTAGGACCATGGAATCGCAATAAAATCCCAGTCGCAAAATATATATATATATATAGAGAGAGAGAGAAAATCGTGAGAATCACAATACATATCGTATCAGCACTTAAGTATCGTGATAATATCGTATCGTGAAGTCACTGGCAACTGTGTGGCCCGAAAGCCTAACCCATGGCACGCTCGCACACAGTAACCTCTTCTAACTGTGCCAGCGATCAAGGCAGTAAGGATTGACATGCCGACAGCCCCAGGCGCTGACTCCATCTAGCCCAGGCTGTGTCCTAGGAAGGATCTAGGGAGAGTCCCCTGGTCCATAACATGCCAGCCAACATGCCATCCCTTATTTACTAGGCAGATGTGAACAGAGCACAATAATGAATTTACGGCTGTCCCCGACTAAAAACAATCATCTCGATTGGCCAACATTTTTAAACGTGTATTTTTCCATATATAGACATATTCTATGTGTTTTAATCCAATCAACTATATGCACTGAGCTTGTATGATGCTTTATGCACACTGTTTCATTAAATAATTAAGAAACACAAATGACAAGAGGGAATCCGACTGCAATTGATTTGATTGTGCCGGGCCGGGCTCAGACTTTTCTGACTGAAAAGTTCTGTTATCGAAATCCCTAGTTTGTTTAGGAAAAACATTCCCTATTCCCTCAGCCCTTGCTCTCTTTACGGGACACATGTATGCATTGCCTGCACGTGACTAATAGGGCCTGACCTATAGCATGTCCTAATCACATCAATACATTGGTTATAACAAACTCCGAACACGTGTGACAGCAAAATGGATGCAGAGGACGTGACAAATAAACTTGAAACTGGGGAATGTTTACTGGTTGCTCAGGAGGTAAAGGAGAAGTCGGATATATGGAATAAATTTGAGTAGTTATGGAAAATACTGGCGATCAAGGGAACGAAGGTAAGGAGCAAGCGCTGTGTGCATATTATGTGAGCCAAACAGGTGCTCTTAGATTACCATTTGGAACAATGTAAACAAGGTCTGTTGTAAAGTTGTTTTGCTTTTTTGTAAAGCCTTTATTACAGCAAAGACCAAAAACTGTCGCATTTATTCGTGAAAGCAATTTCTGAAATTGAATATTCATTGATTACGCAAATTATTCAAGGGTCTCTGATTTTCTGGATTTTTGTTTTAGATTCCGTCTCTCACAGTTGAAGTGTACCTATGATAAAAAGTACAGACCTCTACATGCTTTGCAAGTAGGAAAACCTGCAAAATCGGCAGTGTATCAAATACTTATTCTCCCCAGGAGCAAGCGCTGTGTGCATATTATGTGTGCCAAACAGGTGCTCTTAGATTACCATTTGGAACAATGTAAACAACAATAAATAAAGCATATGCGTACCAGATAGTCTGTTGTAAAGTTGTTTTGCTTTTTTGTAAAGCCTTTATTACAGCAAAGACCAAAAACTGTCGCATTCATTCGTGAAAGCAATTTCTGAAATTGAGTATTCATTGTTTACGCTATGTGATGATATGAACAAATTACTGATTGGTACAGTAGCCTATAGAAGTATTGAAATGTAGGCCTAAGTAAGTTACGGTACCAAGACTAAACAGGATGCTCTCTTAGGCCTACAGCGTGATGGTGGTTACACAAGGCCGCTATAATAAGCCTAGCAATGATAACGACGTGACAAATTATTATAATGATGATCATAACAATAATAGTAATCATAAAAAATAACAAGGACATCAGGAAAAAAAGAGGATTATTTTTGTTATTATTATAAATATTATGTTTCTGATCATTTGGAACAGTGTAAACAACACTAAATCAATTATAAGTAATAACAGAGAGGCTGTTCTCATGAAAAATACGTGTAAATCCTTTATTACAGCATAGCTAAGATTAAAAACAGACAAACTTGTGAAATTGTTTATCCAACATGTTGTGGTTACGTTAGGCTTGGTGCTCACGGAATCAGTAGGCTATTAAGCAAACACTCAAACAGAAGCAGGATCTGTCTTATTTCTGTAGATATACAAAACCAGTCAAACGTTTTGTATATCTAAGACCTACTCTTTCAAGGGTTTTTCTTTATTTTTTACTATTTTCTACATTGTAGAATAATAGTGAAAACATCAACACGATGAAATAAAACATATGGAATGGGGGAAAAAAGTGTTAAACAAATCAAAATATATTTTATATTTGAGATTCTTCAAAGTAGCCACCCTTTGCCTTCATGACAGCTTTGCACACTCTTGGCATTCTCTTACCCAGCTTCATGAGGTAGTCACCTGGAATGCATTTTAAGTAACAGGTGCCTTGTTAAAAGTTAAATTGTGGAATTTCTTTCCTTCTTCATGCATTTGAGCCAATCAGTTGTGGTGTGACAATGTAGGGGTGGTATACAGATACAGTGGGGAGAACAAGTATTGGATACACTGCCGATTTTGCAGGTTTTCCTACTTACAAAGCATGTAGAGGTCTGTAATTTTTATCATAGGTACACTTCAACTGTGAGAGACGGAATCTAAAACAAAAATCCAGAAAATCACATTGTATGATTTTTAAGTAATTAATTTGCATTTTATTGCATGGCATAAGTATTTGATCACCTACCAACCAGTAAGAATTCCGGCTCTCACAGACCTGTTCGTTTTTCTTTAAGAAGCCCTCCTGTTCTCCACTCATTACCTGTATTAACTGCACCTGTTTGAACTCGTTACCTGTATAAAAGACACAGACTCCAACCTCTCCACAATGGCCAAGACCAGAGAGCTGTGTAAGGACATCAGGGATAAAATTGTAGACCTGCACAAGGCTGGGATGGGCTACATGACAATAGGCAAGCAGCTTGGTGAGAAGGCAACAACTTTTGGCACAATTATTAGAAAATGGAAGAAGTTCAAGATGACGGTCAATCACCCTCGGTCTGATCATGAGGAAGGTGAGGGATCAGCCCAGAACTACTCGGCAGGACCTGGTCAATGACCTGAAGAGAGCTGGGACCACAGTCTCAAAGAAAACCATTAGTAACACACTACGCCGTCATGGATTAAAATCCTGCAGCGCACGCAAGGTCCCCCTGCTCAAGCCAGCGCATGTCCAGGCCCGTCTGAAGTTTGTTCTTCCTCTGTCAACCATGGTTACCTGCAAGGAAACACGTGCCGTCATCATTGCTTTGCACAAAAAAGGTTTCAAAGACAAGGATATTGCTGCCAGTAAGATTGAACCCAAATAAACAATTTATCGGATCATCAAGAACTTCAAGGAGAGCGGTTCAATTGTTGTGAAGAAGGCTTCAGGGCACCCAAGAAAGCCAGGACCGTCTCCTAAAGGTGATTTAGCTGCGGGATCGGGGCACCACCAGTACAGAGCTTGCTCAGGAATGGCAGCAGGCAGGTGTGAGTGCATCTGCACGCACAGTGAGGCGAAGACTTGGAGGATGGCCTGGTGTCAAGAAGGGCAGCAAAGAAGCCACTTCTCTCCAGGAAAAACATCAGGGACAGACTGACATTCTGCAAAAGGTACAGGGATTGGACTGCTGAGGACTGGGGTAAAGTCATTTTCTCTGATGAATCCCCTTTCCGATTGTTATGGGAATCCTGAAAAAAGCTTGTCCGGAGAAGACAGGGTGAGCGCTACCATCAGTCATGTGTCATGCCAACAGTAAACATCCTAAGACCATTCATGTGTGGGGTTGCTTCTCAACCAAGGGAGTGGGCTCACTCACAATTTTGCCTAAGAACACAGCCATGAATAAAGAATGGTACCAACACATCCTCCGAGAGCAACTTCTCCCAACCATCCAGGAACAGTTTGGTGACAAACAATGCATTTTCCATTATGATGGAGCACCTTGCCATAAGGCAAAAGTGACCAAAAGTGACTAAGTGGCTCGGGGAACAAAACATCAATATTTTGGGTCCATGGCCAGGAAACTCCCCAGGCCTTAATCCCATTGAGAACTAGTGGTCAATCCTCAAGAGGCGGGTGGACAAACAAAAACCCACAAATTCTGACAAACTCTAAGCATTGATTATGCAAGAATGGTCTGCCATCAGTCAGGATGTGGCCCAGAAGATGATTGACAGCATGCCAGGACGGATTGCAGAGGTCTTGAAAAAGAAGGGTCAACACTGCAAATATTGACTCTTTGCATCAACTTCATGTCATTGTCAAGAAAAGCCTTTGACACTTATGAAATGCTTGTAATTATACTTCAGTATTCCACAGTAACACCTGACAAAAATATCTAAAGACACTGAGGCAGCAGACTTTGTGAAAATGTATATTTGTGTCATTCTCAAAACTTTTGGCCACGACTGTACCCAATTCTTTTTAAATAGTTTTTGCTACTACTCGACTAAAGAAATCTTGGTCGACCAACAACCTATCGACCAAACAGTCAACCAGTCGACTAAATGGGGTCAGCCCTTAAATGAATTACACACAAGTGCGCACATAAATACACGTTTACTAACGCACTCTGACACTCTGACGCACAGCCACTTTTACAACGAATATTTGATTTACAGACATGTAAATTACACACATAAATCACACACACACGCACACACCCCACCCAACACCCCACCGTGAGCAGTCCACCAAGAAGTTGTCCGGGTCCCACAGTTACTGTGCAGTCCAGTGAAACACTACCAATTGTTCCTGTGCTGTGTGTACAAACAGGCCAGAGGAGCCAAACACAAGCCACAACTCAAATAAAAAAACAGGATCGGGCCAAGAACATAAACATAAATAAATCAAATTATAGGAATAAATATGTGTAAATGTATCAAGAAAAATAGAAAAACCTCGACAAATTGGGATGAGTTTATGAGGCTTATTCAGGCAAGCCTCCAGGGAAGAGATTGAGACGTTGCCCAGAATAGTGAGTTTTGCATCTCAGCCCTCTCAGAGTGTGTTTGTGTGTGTGTGTTGTCATTGTAAACAAGCGTACCCCGCATAGATGCACTATCACTAGTCTATATCATACAAGTTAACATACAGTATACCACACACACACACACACACACACACGCACACACACACGCACACACGCACACACACGCACACACACGCACACACTCTCTCCCTACAGCTCCCGTCACCTTTCAAAACAAAAGGAGGCCCTCAATTCATCTCAGCCACCTCTATAATGACCAATAAAATATATATAGTAATAGTGCTAGTAGGAGGGGAAAATCCACACACACACACACACAGCTGTAAGCCCCTCGCCCAAGGGCCAGTTCCTACAGGGTCTGTAGGGACCTACAGGCAATCGAGGTCTCTGTGTGTGTGTGTGTGTGTGTCTATTTGTGTGTGTGTGTGTGTGTTTAAGGGGCCCGAGGTGCTAATCGGATCCAGGACCACACAGGCGTTAGAGAGAGTGTGGTCCGCCCCGGCCTGATCCACAAGCATTGCCAAGCAAATCACCTTCCAACCGCCTGCGCCTGCCAAGCCCACCACCTTCTTCCCTTTCACTGGGATCCTTTACATCCGCACCAGAGGGAAAGGGACTGAGGCACACACACACACACACACACACACACACACACACACACACACACACACACACACACACACACACACACACACACACACACACACACACACACACACACACACACACACACACACACACACACACATTGATACACATACAAATCTGCTCTCAAACACACACACACACACACACACACACACACACACACACACACACACACTCAGAAATACAACAGTAGACACACACACATATGCACATACACACTTTATCAACTCGGACAGATCACCGAACACATACTCTACAGTCAAGCACAGACAGACAGACAGAACGGCCAATAGAAAACAGATAACCGAGAGAAAAAAGGAGAGGAATGCAGATGAGGAAGGAAAGCAAAGGGGACGGGGGGCGGGGTTGGATGGAAGAGCGAGTTTTCATGGCAAATTGTCCTGAGGTTATTTAACCACCCCTTTTCCATGCGTTCTCTTGTTCTCATTTCATGCCCCCCCCCCCCCCAGTCTGTGTGTGATTATGTGTGGCATTACATTGGTATTTCAGAGTTGACACCTGTGTATACTGTCTGGTCTTTTCTCTGTCTGTGATCTCCTAAATGTAGGAGTATACCTGTGTCTTTTTCCTGTGCTTGTGTGCACTATTTTTTTTCATGCATATCTGAGTGTGTTTGTGTCTTTTTCCTGTCTATGTGTGTGTGTGTGTGTGTGTGTGTGTGTGTGTGTGTGTGTGTGTGTGTGTGTGTGTGTGTGTGTGTGTGTGTGTGTGTGTGTGTGTGTGTGTGTGTGTGTGTGTGTGTGTGTGTGCGCGCGCGGTCTTCTACGTATTTGTTTGTGCATGGCTATTTGCTTAGGAAGCCTTGGGGGGCGCCGCTGGCTATTTCCACCACGTCCAGGTCTGTGTGAGTCTAATTCATGTCTGGGGTTGTGTGTCAGGGCAAGTACAGCTCTGTGTGAAGAGTATGGGTCTATGTATTAATGTGGAAACGCCCCTCCCCCCCCCCTCTCCCCCCCCCACCCATGGCTATTGAACTGCAGTGATATTGAACGGCTGCTATACCTAAGAGTGTGTTTGTCTTCCAGTTTCCTTCCCCAGCGCACTGACACAGCTGGACAGAAGGTTGTTGGCTAACGAGCGCTCACTAACGACAAGAGGAGCTATTGTTATGACATCAGTGGGTTCCGTTTGAAGGCATGTGGATGGGAGGGGAAGGGGTAGTAGGGGATTCCCGAAAGATTTGAAGTGAGACAGACAGAACTCGCTGTACACTTGAAAAACACTCTAGGAGCTTAGAATGAGCTATTAACCAATGTTTTTGACAGACAAGCTGTCTTCGTCAGGGTATAATGACAAACACTGTGGGTCACTAGTTTATACTGGATAGTTTACTAGGGGTACTGGGGGTACTGGAGGACCAGGGTTACAATCTACACTAGTTTACACCTCGCCTCAACTGGTGTGAGTTTCCTTTGCCTCCAGAGCACTCCCTGTACAACCAGAATATTTTGGTGTGTGTGTGTGTGTGTGTGTGTGTGCGTTTGTGCGCACGTCATTGCCATGGCGACACATTAGCATCTCCGTAATGATCCTATGGTAGGATGTCATACCATGGTAAACTGTGGCTCTAGGCAGACAACTATAGCTACTCTACAGTACACTTTCGCTAGGCCTATACCACATCAAAGGAATGCCTATATAGGAGTGGCACAGGCTGACGCCAGCACAGCGAAACCAAAGGCATAGTCTTGCGACAAGTAGCCTACTGCAGTGCTTCCCAACCCTGGTCCTCCGGTACCCCCCAACAAAACACAGATTCGTTGTAGCACCTCATTCAACTCATTGAGGGATTGATGATTCGTTGACAAGTTAAATCAGGTGTGCTTGTCCAGGGTTACAATCTAAATGTGTACTGTTGAGGTACTGGAGGACCAGGGTTACAATCTAAATGTGTACTGTTGGGGGTACTGGAGGACCAGGGTTACAATCTAAATGTGTACTATTGGGGGTACTGGAGGACCAGGGTTACAATCTAAATGTGTACTGTTGGGGGTACTGGAGGACCAGGGTTACAATCTAAATGTGTACTGTTGGGGGTACTGGAGGACCAGGGTTACAATCTAAATGTGTACTATTGGGGTAATGGAGGACCAGGGTTACAATCTAAATGTGTACTGTTGAGGTACTGGAGGACCAGGGTTACAATCTAAATGTGTACTGTTGGGGGTACTGGAGGACCAGGGTTACAATCTAAATGTGTACTATTGGGGGTACTGGAGGACCAGGGTTACAATCTAAATGTGTACTGTTGGGGTACTGGAGGACCAGGGTTACAATCTAAATGTTTACTGTTGTGGTACTGGAGGACCAGGGTTACAATCTAAATGTGTACTGTTGGGGTACTGGAGGACCAGGGTTACAATCTAAATGTTTACTGTTGTGGTACTGGAGGACCAGGGTTACAATCTAAATGTGTACTATTGGGGGTACTGGAGGACCAGGGTTACAATCTAAATGTTTACTGTTGGGGTACTGGAGGACCAGGGTTACAATCTAAATGTTTACTGTTGTGGTACTGGAGGACCAGGGTTACAATCTAAATGTGTACTGTTGGGGGTACTAGAGGACCAGGGTAACAATCTAAATGTGTACTGTTGGGGGTACTAGAGGACCAGGGTAACAATCTAAATGTGTACTGTTGGGGGTACTGGAGGACCAGGGTAACAATATAAATGTGTACTGTTGGGGGTACTAGAGGACCAGGGTTACAATCTAAATGTGTACTATTGGGGGTACTGGAGGACCAGGGTTACAATCTAAATGTGTACTGTTGGGGGTACTGGAGGACCAGGGTTACAATCTAAATGTGTACTGTTGGGGGTACTGGAGGACCAGGGTTACAATCTAAATGTGTACTATTGGGGTAATGGAGGACCAGGGTTACAATCTAAATGTGTACTGTTGAGGTACTGGAGGACCAGGGTTACAATCTAAATGTGTACTGTTGGGGGTACTGGAGGACCAGGGTTACAATCTAAATGTGTACTATTGGGGGTACTGGAGGACCAGGGTTACAATCTAAATGTGTACTGTTGGGGTACTGGAGGACCAGGGTTACAATCTAAATGTTTACTGTTGTGGTACTGGAGGACCAGGGTTACAATCTAAATGTGTACTGTTGGGGTACTGGAGGACCAGGGTTACAATCTAAATGTTTACTGTTGTGGTACTGGAGGACCAGGGTTACAATCTAAATGTGTACTATTGGGGGTACTGGAGGACCAGGGTTACAATCTAAATGTTTACTGTTGGGGTACTGGAGGACCAGGGTTACAATCTAAATGTTTACTGTTGTGGTACTGGAGGACCAGGGTTACAATCTAAATGTGTACTGTTGGGGGTACTAGAGGACCAGGGTAACAATCTAAATGTGTACTGTTGGGGGTACTAGAGGACCAGGGTAACAATCTAAATGTGTACTGTTGGGGGTACTGGAGGACCAGGGTAACAATCTAAATGTGTACTGTTGGGGGTACTAGAGGACCAGGGTTACAATCTAAATGTTTACTGTTGGGGTACTGGAGGACCAGGGTTACAATCTAAAGGTGTACTGTTGGGGTACTGGAGGACCAGGGTTACAATCAAAATGTTTACTGTTGGGGTACTGGAGGACCAGGGTTACAATCTAAAGGTGTACTGTTGGGGTACTGGAGGACCAGGGTTACAATCTAAATGTTTACTGTTGGGGTACTGGAGGACCAGGGTTACAATCTAAATGTGTACTGTTGGGGTACTGGAGGACCAGGGTTACAATCTAAATGTGTACTGTTGGGGTACTGGAGGACCAGGGTTACAATCTAAATGTTTACTGTTGGGGGTACTGGAGGACCAGCGTTACAATCTAAATGTTTACTGTTGGGGTACTGGAGGACCAGGGTTACAATCTAAATGTTTACTGTTGGGGTACTGGAGGACCAGGGTTACAATCTAAATGTGTACTGTTGGGGTACTGGAGGACCAGGGTTACAATCTAAATGTGTACTGTTGGGGTACTGGAGGACCAGGGATACAATCTAAATGTGTACTGTTGGGGGTACTGGAGGACCAGGGTTACAATCTAAATGTGTACTGTTGGGGTACTGGAGGACCAGGGTTACAATCTAAATGTGTACTGTTGGGGTACTGGAGGACCAGGGTTACAATCTAAATGTGTACTGTTGGGGGTACTGGAGGACCAGGGTTACAATCTAAATGTGTACTGTTGGGGGTACTGGAGGACCAGGGTTACAATCTAAATGTGTACTGTTGGGGGTACTGGAGGACCAGGGTTACAATCTAAATGTGTACTGTTGGGGGTACTGGAGGACCAGGGTTACAATCTAAATGTGTACTGTTGGGGTACTGGAGGACCAGGGTTACAATCTAAATGTGTACTGTTGGGGGTACTGGAGGACCAGGGTTACAATCTAAATGTGTACTGTTGGGGTACTGGAGGACCAGCGTTGCAATCTAAATGTGTACTGTTGGGGGTACTGGAGGACCAGGGTTACAATCTAAATGTGTACTGTTGGGGGTACTGGAGGACCAGGGTTACAATCTAAATGTTTACTGTTGGGGGTACTGGAGGACCAGGGTTACAATCTAAATGTGTACTGTTGGGGTACTGGAGGACCAGGGTTACAATCTAAATGTGTACTGTTGGTGGTACTGGAGGACCAGGGTTACAATCTAAATGTGTACTGTTGGGGTACTGGAGGACCAGGGTTACAATCTAAATGTGTACTGTTGGGGGTACTGGAGGACCAGGGTTACAATCTAAATGTTTACTGTTGGGGTACTGGAGGACCAGGGTTACAATGTAAATGTGTACTGTTGGGGGTACTGGAGGACCAGGGTTACAATCTAAATGTGTACTGTTGGGGGTACTGGAGGACCAGGGTTACAATCTAAATGTGTACTGTTGGGGGTACTAGAGGGTTACAATCTAAAGGTGTACTGTTGGGGTACTGGAGGACCAGGGTTACAATCTAAATGTGTACTGTTGGGGTACTGGAGGACCAGGGTTACAATCTAAATGTGTACTGTTGGGGGTACTGGAGGGTTACAATCTAAATGTGTACTGTTGGGGTACTGGAGGACCAGGGATACAATCTAAATGTGTACTGTTGGGGTACTGGAGGACCAGGGTTACAATCTAAATGTGTACTGTTGGGATACTGGAGGACCAGGGTTACAATCTAAATGTGTACTGTTGGGGTACTGGAGGACCAGGGATACAATCTAAATGTGTACTGTTGGGGTACTGGAGGACCAGGGTTACAATCTAAATGTGTACTGTTGGGGTACTGGAGGACCAGGGTTACAATCTAAATGTGTACTGTTGGGGTACTGGAGGACCAGGGTTACAATCTAAATGTGTACTGTTGGGGGTACTAGAGGACCAGGGTTACAATCTAAATGTGTACTGTTGGGGTACTGGAGGACCAGGGTTACAATCTAAATGTGTACTGTTGGGGGTACTAGAGGACCAGGGTTACAATCTAAATGTGTACTGTTGGGGTACTGGAGGACCAGGGTTACAATCTAAATGTGTACTGTTGGGGTACTGGAGGACCAGGGTTACAATCTAAATGTGTACTGTTGGGGTACTGGAGGACCAGGGTTACAATCTAAATGTGTACTGTTGGGGGTACTGGAGGACCAGGGTTACAATCTAAATGTGTACTGTTGGGGGTACTGGAGGACCAGGGTTACAATCTAAATGTGTACTGTTGGGGGTACTGGAGGGTTACAATCTAAATGTGTACTGTTGGGGTACTGGAGGACCAGGGTTACAATCTAAATGTGTACTGTTGGGGTACTGGAGGACCAGGGTTACAATCTAAATGTGTACTGTTGGGGTACTGGAGGACCAGGGTTACAATCTAAATGTGTACTGTTGGGGTACTGGAGGACCAGGATTACAATCTAAATGTGTACTGTTGGGGTACTGGAGGACCAGGGTTACAATCTAAATGTGTACTGTTGGGGTACTGGAGGACCAGGGTTACAATCTAAATGTGTACTGTTGGGGTACTGGAGGACCAGGGTTACAATCTAAATGTGTACTGTTGGGGTACTGGAGGACCAGGGTTACAATCTAAATGTGTACTGTTGGGGGTACTGGAGGACCAGGGTTACAATCTAAATGTGTACTGTTGGGGGTACTGGAGGACCAGGGTTACAATCTAAATGTGTACTGTTGGGGTACTGGAGGACCAGGGTTACAATCTAAATGTGTACTGTTGGGGGTACTGGAGGACCAGGGTTACAATCTAAATGTGTACTGTTAGGGTACTGGAGGACCAGGGTTACAATCTAAATGTGTACTGTTGGGGTACTGGAGGACCAGGGTTACAATCTAAATGTGTACTGTTGGGGGTACTGGAGGACCAGGGTTACAATCTAAATGTGTAGTGTTGGGGTACTGGAGGACCAGGGTTACAATCTAAATGTGTAGTGTTGGGGTACTGGAGGACCAGGGTTACAATCTAAATGTGTACTGTTGGGGGTACTGGAGGGTTACAATCTAAATGTGTACTGTTGGGGTACTGGAAGACCAGGGTTACAATCTAAATGTGTACTGTTGGGGTACTGGAGGACCAGGGTTGGGAAACACTGGCGTAGCGTTTAAGAGTGTTGGAACAGTAACATAAAGGTCACTAGTTTGAATCCCCGAGCCGATTAGGTGAGAAATCTGTCGATGTGCCCTTGAGCAAGGCACTTAACCCGAAATGCTCCTGTAAGTCGCTCTTGATAAGAGCGTCTGTTAAATGACTAAAATGCAAATGGCCTACAGTACGGTAAACTAAACATACTCTTTAGACTCAATGTTCCAGACAAACCCACATTTAATTAGAATGAGGAAGGTTGGGAACAGAATGTACACAATTCAGTGTCCTACCACACACACAAAACACACGTGCTGGAATTCAATCAAATTCAATAAAGTAAATACTGCAATGAAGGGTTTGAGTGAATTGAGCCCGCCGAGTCTGATAGCATTAAAATAAAAAATACTGACGTTGACAAAAGGCGAGTTTGTAATTGAAGAAGAGCACATGAGGTTAATTAGGAGTGAAACTGCAACCTCTCTACTCAGTCTGCAGAGCAGGTGGACTGTTTCTAGAACCGTCAGTCGTGAGTCACAGAGCAGTTGAGGGAGTTCTGCTGCTTGGGCAGGTGTGTGTGGGGGAGGTTGTGGAGGTTGTGTGTGGGAGACATTAGGACGAGGTAGAAAGACTCCTTCAACCCAGGTAGCCCGGCGTTATCGGAAAGGAAACCCGCTCTGTTCTGCGGGCAGGCCGGACGGTTTTTGACAAGATCGAGTACAGCAGAAAGGACTTTTGGTAGAAGGCGAGGAGAACTTACGCAGCAGGTTAGGAGAATGAACGTAGCAGGTTAGGAGAATGAACGTAGCAGGTTAGGAGAACGAGGTTAAGGTTAGGAAAGGGGTCAGGGTTAAATCACAGCCAGAACCAGGCCTTCTCTCAGAACAGTCGTATTTTCCATGAACGCAATACTGGTTAACCTGGTTGTCATCATTTGTCATCTCACCACCAATAGAAAAAGCTCTGACTCAGAGTATGAATTCTTAAATGAGAGCTGACGGTGAGTTCCCACAGAGAAGAACCACTCAAACTAAGTAATTACGGGCACAATAAACGTTTTTTGAGACGTCATATCACTACTAGAAAGTGAATTTGTCTTTCCCCAACCTGTGTTACACAAGTGGCGCTTTATTTTACGGTAGAGAAATGACCGGGCATTTTTCTTTTAAATGACATGCTACAATTGTGATGGTGAACAAACAGTTGTTCACATCGTTAAGTGAACACACATCATTTGCACACACACACACACACACACACACACACACACACACACACACACACACACACACACACACACACACACACACACACACACACACACACACACACACACACACACACACACACACACACACAGGCACACACACAGGCACACACAGAGCCAGGTCGTCATTCTAAATAAGAATTTGTTCTGAACTGACTCGCCTGGATAAATAGAGATTAAATAAACACTTTGTGAGATCTGTGTTCAAAAGTGAACGCTTCAATAATGAAACATACAAACAAACCTTTATGTAAACACAAACCACCACAAACACTTGTGCAGGTGTGCATGAATCGAACATACACACACACACACGCGCACACAAACAGACATGTATAAGGGCTAAGGGTGTATTCACACACACACAGCTATACGCAGTGCTGCCACACACATAAACAAACACACACACTCGCACACACACATGCACTAAAAGGTCTGGGGGGTGAGTAAGCTCCAGTACATTGTTCTGCTTCACGGTCTGTCCTATTTACGATCTCGAGAGAAACAGTGCACAGCTAGAGATCCAAACTGCCTCTCTTCCTCTCTCTCTCCCTGTCTGTAAAGGCAATCTGGAATGCTGCTTACCCCTGTGTGCTCTGACCCACAGTCTCATTTCATACTGACACAAGAGAAAGAAAGAAATAACAAAAGGAAGGAAGGAAGAAAGCAAGAAAGGAGAGAAAAAAGTAAGAAAGAAAGACAGGAAGAAAGGAAGAAAGAAAAAGAAAGAAAGAAAGGAAGAAAGAAAGAAAGACAGGAAGAAAGGAAGGAAAAAAGGAAGAAAGAAAGAAAGGAAGAAAGACAGAAAGGAAGACAGAAAGGAAGACAGAAACAAAGAAAGAAAGGAAGAAAGACAGAAAGGTAGACAGAAAGGAAGACAGAAACAAAGAAAGAAAGGAAGAAAGAACGAAAGGAATGAAGAAAGAGAGAATGAAAGGAAGGAAGGAAGGAAGGAAGGAAGGAGAGAAAAAAGGAAGAAAGAAAGGAAGAAAGAAAGGAAGAAAGACAGGAAGAAAGCCAGGAAGAAAGAAAGACAGGAAGAAAGAAAAAGGAAGAAAGAAAGAAAGGAAGAAAGGAAGGAAGAAAGAAACAGCAGTGTCAAGCCTAACAACTTTTGATGTCCTCCTTGAACGCGCCCGCCCGCCCGCCCGCCCGCACGCACGCACGCACGCACGCACGCACGCACGCACGCACGCACGCACACACACACACACACACACACACACACACACACACACACACACACACAACCAACTCCCTTAGCCATTCACATAACTCCCAAATGAAAATACAGCTATGCCCTTGATAGCCGTGAAGCATTGGCATGAAAGATTCCTCCGTTCCATACCGTACTGTGTGACTAAATAACTCCCTGTCCACTTAACTAGGCCATGAACTGGCTGGCACATATATCATCCCATTGGATAGGTGTGTTCTAAATTAGCATGCCAATCCATTCAACAAACTCATTGAACTTCATTCATCACTTTTGAGCAGTACGACTTTCCATGTAAAGGGCTTTTTTACTTAACAAGGTTTTCAGAAACCGAACAGGTAAGGATTCATGTTAAGTGGGTTTTGTGAATACGTTTTCCTACTTGCTAAATGAGGCTGTTTAGCAGAGCTGAGGCGCCACAGTGTAATACCCTAACCTGACCTATAGGGGACAGTGTGGGGCAGGAGGAGGGGCGACCATACCACAGCTCCACCTGTTGCAGCCCTGGTCAGTAGCCTGAGGAAATACTACCTAAATCCCAAATTGACCCCTAGCCTCTACTCCCTAGCCACTCCTTTAGATCTGAGAGGATTGAATGTGTGGTTGAAGTGGAAGCAAATCGGTGACAGTTCCACCCAGTCAACCACAAGGTCAGATTAGGCATATTACCATAATGCCTATCTACCCAATACTTTCTTGTCTACAAGATGACTAGGGTCTAGGGTTCGATGTAGAATCCAGTAAAATAGAGAGGCATTTGGAAATTGAGCAGCAGCTCTAGCGTCTATTTAATAAGTATTTCTCACGTCTCTGCATTATGTGTCCCTAGTATACTTCGGGGTATTGCAGGCTAGATTTGCCTCAGGCCTAACCCCTGCTAATGCAAAGATATGGAGACAGATGGCATAATGTAGTGGGCCATTGGATCACTTGGGATCTGTCTTCGTCTCAAGCCAGCACAGAGATGGTACACAGCCTAAGCTCATTATTAGAGGGATATTGGCCCACGATAATCTTTGCAATACAGCTTATCCATGTGGGAGGAGAGGGGGATGGAGGGAGGGAGGGAAGTAGGGAGGGATGGAGAGAGGGAGTGGAGGAGGTTTGGTTGGCTCGCTGGGGACAGACGAGCAGCATGCATGTGTGATATCTAGCAAGGAGGAGTGGTGGGGAGAATACTGTTGCAATTGCAAGTCCGCTGCGCAGGAGATGCACACTCACACACACACACACACACACCAGAGAGGAGAGATCGCACAGAGACACCCTGATGCTACACTGTGTGTGTGTGTGGGGGGAGGGTTGTTAACAGTTGTGATGAACCACTCTCCAAGCCAGCTGCTCTGTCTTCTAAGCACAGTGTAAATCATATCCCGGTTAATCTCTCATTTCACTCCATCCAATTTGTCATGGTATCTATTTCTGAGCTAAATTGGCGCTGCTCTCTGCAAAAGAGAAAAAGAGAAAGAGGGAGAGAGAGAGAGAGAGAGAGAGAGGGAAAAGAGAGAAGCTTAGAGAGAAGCTCTTTCCCAGTTTCCCAACTTCTACACATAGACACACACCGCCAGGAAGCAGCCACTGGACAGACCTGGGGAGCGAGACATTCTGTATCACACAGCCAGATCACACAGTCAGCCAGCCAGCCAGGCATCTGTAAACATCATCCATACTATACCGCTCCCTCTCTCACTCCCTCCCCACCTCCCTCTCTACCTACCCCCCTTTTTACTGCTTTCTCGCCAGGATGTGAACGCACAACGCAATGTCCAGTTGAACTATAGGCGGCACTAGGAGAGTTCCCCCTAAAAGGCAAGGGACTCACCACTGCCAGAACCCCCCAACCCCCCCCCCCCCCCCCCCCCCCCCCCCCGGGAGGAAGAGAAGAGACTGAAGTAGCCATCTGGAAAGCTTCAGGGTTAGTTCAAGTATGTAGACAATCAACATTAGCAACTCCACTTCCAAACCCAAATAAAGACATATCACAAGAAATGAGAAGTCTGGCAAGGGGACATTGCTCTTTATAACAAGTATGACACGCAGCCATAACAGAAACGCAAAGCTAACAAACTCTCTTCAACTCTCGCACATCTCTAATGTGTCCTGTCCTAAAATAAATAAATAATCGATGCAAATGTGCTCGCTCTCGCTCCATCCATCCCTCCCTCCCTCTTCACCCCTCCCCAGAGGACACAATCTCTTTTGCACTTTACACTGGTCTCTCCCACCTGGACAAGAGGAGAAATAACTCTGTGAGAATGCTGTTCATAGACTACAGATCAGTGTTCAACCCCCTAGTCCCCTCCAAGCTCATCACCAAGCCGAGGACTGGGAGTTGAACACCTCCCTCTGTAACTGGATCTTGGACTTCCTGACAGGACGACCCCAGGTGGTGACGGTAGGCAACAACACCTCCGCCACGCTGACACTCAAGTCGGGCCTCTCAAGGGTGTGTGCTTAGTCCCCTCCTGTACTACCTGTTCACCCACGAGTGCGTGGCTGCGCACAACTCCAACACCATCATCAAGATTGCTGACGACACTACGGTGGTAGGCCTGATCACTGACGTCGATGAGACAGCCCACAGGGAGGAGGTCAGAGACTTGGCAGTGTGGTGTCAGGACAATAACCTCTCCCTCAATGCCAGTAAGACCAAGGAGCTGATCGTGGACTACAGGAGACTGAGGGGAGCGGTTCGAGAGCTTCAAGTTTCTTGGCGTCCCACATCACTAAGGACTTAACATGGTCCACACACACCTGCACAGTTGTGAAGAGGGCGCGACGGCGCCTCTTCCGCCTCAGGAGGCTGAAAAATTCTACAGCTGCACCATCGAGAGCATCTTGACTGGTTGCATCACCGCTTGGTATGGCAAATGCACCACCCTTGACCGCAAAGCGCTAAAGAGGGTTGTGCGGACAGCCCAGTACATTACTGGGGCCGAGCTCCCTGCCATCCAGGACCTCTATATCAGGCACTGTCAGATGAAGGCCCGAAAAATTGCCAAAGACTCCAGGGACACAAGACATGGACTGTTCTCTCTGCTACTGTCCGGCAAAACGGTACCGGAGCATCGCTCTCTTACAAACAAGCTCCGAGACAGCTTCTACCCCCAAGACATAAGACTGCTAAATAGTTCATTAATAGTTACCCGGACTATTTGCACTGACCCTATCTTGCACTGGCTCTATGCACACTCACAAGACTATGTAAACACACTATATACACACACTCGCACACACACTACAATGACACTCTGACACAAAACCCACACACATTCACATACACTACATACAGTATTCCTGATTCCTAGTCACTTTACCCTGCCTTCATGTACATATCTACCTCAAATACCTTATACCCCTGCACATTGATCTGGTACTGGTACTCCCTGTACATAGCTTATTTTTTTGTGTATTTTATTCCTCTTGTGTTCCTTTTATTAATAAGGGCTCGTAAGCAAGCATTTGAAGGTTTAGCCTACACCCGTTGTATTCGGCATGTAACCAATAACATTTGATTTTCCTAGCGTTAGCAGCAGGGTTGTCGCTAGCTAGATGTGAGCACCCGGGAGGCTCCAGGTGTTTCTTTGAGCGCTTTAGGAAATAAAAGTGTGCTTGTTTTAGCTCGACCCAGGCACCGGTTGGGCGGGGTTTGCACTTTGCACATTTGACACCATTCTATTGGTCAGAACTGGTTCTATTGGTCAGCTGGTGCCCAGCAGGTTGGCTCTACGTTACTTAAACAACAGACTATTTCCCTGTGGTACCTATGAGTCGGATAAAGCTACAGTACCTTTAAGAGGATTATAAACTGGCTGGTGTAAACAGGTGAACCGCGAGATATCCAGGGCTGCCGTGTTGGGGTTGTTAGCAACAGTAGGTGTGAGTGTGGTGAGAGTGTGTGCATGTGTGTGTGTGCGTGTGTGTGTGTGTGTGTGTGTGTGTGTGTGTGTGTGTGTGTGTGTGTGTGTGTGTGTGTGTGTGTGTGTGTGTGTGTGTGTGTGTGTGCGTGCATAAGTAACTGTATGCTCGTGCGGCTGCACGTGTGTATCTCCGTCTCATACACACAGGTGGTCGTTCTTCCTCTCGCATTTTCATGTCCCTGCCTCAGAGTGATAGGAGCGAGACTCTGACAGGGTGTGAAAGCCTACATAGAACAGAGTGCGCACGTGTACGGTATATGCATGGTGAAACACGTCCTCGTTTTAGGGACTGGCAATGGGTTTATTTCACACACGAGTGAGGAAACGCTTTGAAATGCAATGTGGGGAAGATATTTATAGGACAATTTATAGTAGATTATATAGGTGTAATGCCTGGAAATATCAAATGGGATGTATAGGCCACATACACTGAGGGTACAAAACATTATGAACACCTGCTCTTTCCATGACATAGACTGACCAGGTGAATCCAGGTGAAAGATATGATCCCTTATTGATGTCACTTGTTAAATCCACTTCAATCAGGGGAGGAGACAGGTTAAAGAAGGATTTGTAAGCCTTGAGATAATTGAGACATGGATTGTGTATGTGTGCAATTCAGAGGGTGAATGGGAAAGACAAAAGATTTAAGTGCCTTTGAACAGGATATGGTAGTAGGTGCCAGGCACTGAAATGCAGCTGGGTTTTTCACGCTCAACAGTTGCCCGTGTGTTTCAAGAATGGTCCACCACCCAAAGGACATCCAGCCAACTTGACACGGCTGTGGGAAGCATTGGAGTCAACACGGGCCAGCATCCCTGTGGAACGCTTTCGACACCTTGTAGAGTCCATGCACCGACGAGTTGAGGCTGTTCTGAGGGCAAAAGGGGAGGGTGCAACTCATTATTAGGAAGGTGTTCCTAAATGTTTGGTATACTCAGCGTATGATACATCTCAAATGTATTAGGGTTATGTGTCCTTTGGTGCCTATTCTCCTGCCTATGACTTCATACTATACTGCATAGTCTTCTCCATCGATAATGCTGACCGTTGTGAGAGAGTTAAAATGGCCTCTCCATCCAAAGTGTTCCTTTGGTCAAGGGCAACAACATAAACAAACCCTGCAGAGCTTCCTTAACACTCCAGTGCAGCGTTTCCGACGCCTGTACCTTCTCCGGCTTAGAGTGGCCCTTGTAATTCACACTGACAGCCTCTCGAGTGGGGGTAGAGTTGTTGATATGCCTACCGTGTCACGACTCCACCCACACCTAAATAAAATATGAAAAAGATCTATAAAAAGGAAATCGGATGTAGGGTGGTATTTGTTATATAGTCTATATCACATGTAGCTTACTGTACTGGGTGGTATTTGTTATGTAGTCTATATCACCTGTAGCTTACTGTACTGGGTGGTATTTGTTATGTAGTCTATATCACCTGTAGCTTACTGTACTGGGTGGTATTTGTTATGTAGTCTATATCACATGTAGCTTACTGTACTGGGTGGTATTTGTTATGTAGTCTATATCACCTGTAGCTTACTGTACTGGGTGGTATTTGTTATGTAGTCTATATCACCTGTAGCTTACTGTACTGGGTGGTATTTGTTATGTAGTCTATATCACATGTAGCTTACTGTACTGGGTGGTATTTGTTATATAGTCTATATCACATGTAGCTTACTGTACTGGGTGGTATTTGTTATATAGTCTATATCACATGTAGCTTACTGTACTGGGTGGTATTTGTTATGTAGTCTATATCACCTGTAGCTTACTGTACTGGGTGGTATTTGTTATGTAGTCTATATCACCTGTAGCTTACTGTACTGGGTGGTATTTGTTATGTAGTCTATATCACATGTAGCTTACTGTACTGAGTGGTATTTGTTATATAGTCTATATCACCGGTAGCTTACTGTACTGGGTGGTATTTGTTATATAGTCTATATCACCTATAGCTTACTGTACTGGGTGGTATTTGCACAGGTTGATTAATCAACAGCAGATTTGTCCCCAGTGAGATGAGGGCAGTGGAAGGTAGGCCCCTAAATGGCAGGTAATTCAAGAAGGAAAACAAGTAGGCTGCCAGTACGATGCAATGAACTATTTACAGATCATATATACAGTACACTGAGTACATACAGTGAGCTCCAAAAGTATTGGGACAGTGACACATTGTTTGTTGTTTCTTGCACCGTACTCCAGTTCTTTGGAATTGACCATCACCATGAGGTTATGTGGCAGACTATCAGCTTTAATTTGAGGGTATTTTCATCCATATCGGGTGAAATTCACTTGTGTCTATTAAAGTAGTAAAAAGTTCATTATTTGTGCGTCTGTCACATTGGTAACAATGATTCGGGAGTTTTTTTTTATTATACCCCAAATTACGGCATGCCGTGTAAAGGCACGGGGACGAAGACCAAACAAACACGTAACAAAAACACGGTTAAAACCCAAACAAAAGAGCGAGGAGTACCTCGAATAAATAACACACGCGCTCAATGATTATGACACGGGACGAAACCCGTAATCATCTGCACAATCCACAATGGCACGAAAGCCAAAACACACAGCACAGGTACTCACACGCACCAACGGACATTGTAACAATAATGGACAGCACCATGGTGAACAAAGGGCACATATATACAATACAATCAGTGGGAATAGGGGCCAGGTGTGCGTAATGAAAGTTCCGGAGGGATCCGTGACGGCGTCTGTAACTTAAGGGAAAAATCCGTGGGGAGCGACAGTATCTAGGAGGGGGATCTATTTTCCCTCTTTCTGTAGTAGGAACCGGTCAAAGTCACACTCTCTCTCATTCCTCTTCACTTTCTCTATTGCTCCGAACTTTAGTTCGTTGACTGTGTGTTGGTGCTGGATGAGTGTCGTTCTCGTTCCGTGATCCGTGTTCATAAAATCAGCACACAAGAGAGCGCTGTATTCAGCCCAAGACATACTGCTACAAATAACGTTCTAATTCTTAGAAAAACATCTGAATACGAAACTTGACTTTGCCATGTTGTGTACATGAAAGTACTAATCCTCTCACTGAATGCTGGTCATAGTGAGACTTAATTCATAGAAAAAATATTGAAGTACATCCAAAATGACCATACTGTATATACACTAATAATCCCTCCCTATCTGAGTGAGTTGCTTTAGATTAGTCATATCTCAGTGTTGGGCCAGTAACCGAAAGGCCGCTGGTTTGAATCCCCGAGCCGACTAGGTGAAAAATCTCTCGATGTGCCCTTGAGCAAGGCACTTAATTAACACGAATTGCTGCTGTAAGTCGTTCTGGATAAGAGTGTCTGCCAAATGACTCAAATGCCAAATGGATCTGTGGGTTGTTCCATGACATTACCTAAAAGGAGTAGAGAAGGAGGGCTGTTTACTCCAGTGGAGGCTGGTGTCACTTTTTTTTTACATTTATTTTTGTACTTTTTACCCCAATTGGTAGTCACAGTCTTGTCCCATCACTGCAATTCCTCGTTTGAAGGTCGAGAGCCATGCATCCTCCGAAACACAACCCTGCCAAGCCACTTTGCTCAATTAACCCGGAAGCCAGTCGCACCAATGTCGGAGGAAACTCCGTACAGCTGGCAACCGAAGTCAAAGTGCATGTGCCCGGCCTGCCACAAGGAGTCACTAGAGTGCGATGGGACAAGGACATCCCGGCCGGCCAAACCCTCCCCTAACCCGGACAACGCTGGGCCAATTGTGCACCGCGAGGCCGGCTGCGACACAGCCTGGGATTGAACCTGGGTCTGTAGTGACACCTCAAGCACAGCTGCGATGCTGTGAATTAGACCGCTGCACCACTCGGGAGGCCTGGTGTCACTTTAAAGAGCCCCTCCATTCTCCAGCCTCCACTGCTTCTCGCCCATCTGAACTCTTTTTGTCTCTCTGATGACACCCATCTGGCATAGCTTCTCCCTGTACAAACTAAAGACATACATACATACCCCCTTGTGTACCCTGCCAGAGACATACACTGAGTATACCAATCATTAGGAACACTTTCCTAATACTGAGATGCACCCTTCCTTTACCCTCAGAACAGACTCAATTCGTCAGGGCAGCTACTGTAACTTGACGGCAAGATGTCGAAAGCGTTCCACAGGGATGCTGGGCCATGTTGACTCCAATGCTTCCCACAGTAGTGTCACGTTGGCTGGATGTCCTTTGGGTGGTTTACCAATCTTAACACACACGGGCAACTGTTGAGCGGAAAAACCCAGCTGTGTTGCAGTTCTTGACACAAACCGGTGCGTCTGGCACCTACTACTATACCCCGTTCAAAGGCACTCTTTTGTCTTGACCATTCACCCTCTGAATGGCACACGTACACAATCCATGTCTCAATTGTCTCAAAAATCGTTCTTTAACCTGTCTCCTCCCTTTCATCTACACAAATTGAAGTGGATTTAACAAGTGACATCAATAAGGGATCCTAGCTTTCACCTCAATGTCATGGAATGTTTTGTATACTCAGTGTAGAGACGAGAGCGAGCATGCAAGGTCACGAGGGCCTGCCCGATGCTATGTTAATGACCCCAGAAATGCATAGTCAATGGATGGGTTAGCTTTAGCACTGCGGTACCTTGGGGAACGTACTGCTGCATAGGGAACATCTAAGCCTTCCTAAGTCCCCTAGCCTCCGCCGCGCCACCCTAGCTGGCCTTTCTCTGACCATAATGTCTGCATGCTATAGCTAATCACATTGTACTGGTATATGTAATTATATAGCTCATTAAGCTAAAGCCCAGGGGTTATTGCCATTAACTAGCGTGTGCAACTGTTTTGCTACACCAGGCACATCTAAGGCTAATTAATATAAGTCCAATGGTTCCGGAGTTACCCGTTAGCCGTGTCATTCTGCGATTGAGCCTCTGCGTCTCCGACATTGTAATTCATTTGAGGTTGTTTGTTCGACCAGAGGCGAGCTACTGTAACTTGACGGCAAGTTTTGTCACCAACATACGGATATGCTAATGAGTCATTAAGAGCTATCTGGGTGCAGCACCTGGTCACCTCGTGTCATCTGCGTCTTTCGGGTTAAAGAGAGCCTTTAGATATTAAACGGAGACACTGTAAACAGACAGTAGAGTGTAAAATGTGTGGTTGTTTGGTTTGTGTGGGGGAGTCCAGCATCTTCCTATGGATGTGAAGACATGACTGAGTCTACAAAACCACAAATAGACCTATAGGTTAAATCTGTACACATATACACCTCCCATACACATAATCAACACACCCACCCACATACACACACAACACATACACCCACCCACACACACCTCAGCACCTACACATCTGACATATGGACTGATAGCCAATAGGAAGGAACCCCTGGTCTGCTGCCCAGGCAAACAGGGAACAATAACATCAACGCACATACCATACCAGATAACAGCAGCCTTTTAAAGCAAGGACCACTGCCCAACACTCTGTAAACTACACCAGTGTGGGGAAATATGACATGAACGTGGGTACTACACATTGTAGGTGGACAAATTGACTCATAAAGCTCTGAGTTTGTGCAAAGCACTCTATACTGTCAATGCAAATCATGAATCAATGTCAGTGCTGGACAGTACAGTGACATGAATGTACATTTAGGTTATCGCTGGCAAGACACGACCTTCATTTTAGAAAGCATTGCAGAACTGCTATGTGCTGCTAAATGGAGTTCAACAGTATGGCCTGAGTCTCTGAGGCAGTAGCGGATTTAGGTATAGGCGACAGGGGCAGCCGCCCAGGGCGGCATGGGACACCCGCACAAAAAATAAAAAATACAATTTGGAACGGTGACATTTGCGTGATTGGTTTTCTATCGCTCATTTGCATGTCACGTCAATGATATCATGCCACTGTGTGGGACTGTGGGTCAATTAACCTTGTCGGAGTGGGCGCCCTGATTCTAGTTTGTGAGCTAGGCAGGCTACTGCCTGGAAAGGTCTCCCACTCAGAAGTACAAGATGGGCAGGGGGTGGGGGTAGGGTGACCTCAGGTCTCCCCACTGGAAGCCCGAGGTAGGGTTAGCGGGGGAATCCATCAAATAGTGCACCTCTAACTATGTACAGTACTAATGCAATTAGTTGTGCAATTTAGCTTGTGTTTCTTGTTTGAAGTGTCTTATTTGTGTATATATTTTTATATTTATATAGTTTTAAATGTTATGATTATATATTTGTGTTGTTCCAAATGTCTGAATAAAAATTACAATTATTGGGGGGGGGGGGGTTCGCCCAGGGAGCCATACAAGCTAGAACTGCCACTGTCCTGGGGTGTACCTTTACCTCTTTATTGACTTCCTGTCTCTCTCCCTAATCTCTGCAGAGAGAGAGGAGAGAGAAGAGAGAGAGAGAGAGGAAGAGAGAGAGAACGTGAGAGAGAGAGAATGTGTGAGAGAGAGAGAGAGAGAGAGGAGAGAGAAGGAAAACGAGAGGGAGAGTGAAAGAGAGCGAGAGAGAGAGTGAGAGGGAGAGTGAAAGAGAGCGAGAGAGAGAGAGAGTGAGAGGGAGAGTGAAAGAGAGAGAGAGGTAATGAGATGGGAGAGAAAGAGTCCAGCCCTCCATATGGATGTCGGCTTTTGAGCCACTAAATCAAACCCATTACATCAATTTCCTCTAATCTGGGCAAAGCCTGCCCCGAGCAGGAAATACCAGGCTCGGCGTGGGGCCCCAGAGAAAAGAAGCCATTGTGCCTGCATGCAAAGCATAAGCTGAGGAAGATCTGATTAGCTCACTGCTCTGCTGGGTGAGTGTTCCCGCTGCTGCCAATCAAGCCAGGCCTCCTCTCTTCTGCCCACGCTCCACTCGTCAACACACACACACACATGGAGGCACACACACATACACACACACAGAGTCGGAAGGTCGCTGGTTCGAATCCCCGAGCCGACTAGGTGAACAATCTGTCAATGTACCCTTGAGCTAGGCACACAACCGTAACTGCTTCTGTAAATTGCTCAGGATATCAGCGTCTGCTAAATGACTAAAATGTCAATGTAATGTAAATGCAATTGTAGCAGCACCATTCAAACGAAACTGAATTGAACTGAAGGGTATCAAATAGTCTTACTGTACGTTCTGCCGACTGGCTGCTGCTCATGACTTGATTTCCTTGTTTCTGCAACAAATGTGCGACAAGACAACATCCTGTTTAAGAACACATCCTAATTGGCCAAGAGGGGTACACACCCCCGACATGCACACATTTCACTGTTTGTTGTGGCTTCTGCCTGCTGGCATCGGGCATGGCAACTGCAGTTCAGGTTTGCATGGTTTGCGCCTGCTGCATAGTGCACACCCACACAGGCTTGGCGCTATAGTAACATCAACGGTGTATTAGACCGACTGCTTGATCATCAGATTTAGGACTTGTCAAAGAGGATATCTACCAAGAGTGGTCATCACAACACATGCTATGCTTCTCCTGGCCTACTGTAATTCCTCTGTTCAAGGGAACCCTGCCCAGGAACCACGTGTAATGTCTAATGTGCAATGCATTCGGAAAGTAATCAGACCCCTTAACTTTTTCCACGTTATTACGTTGCAGCCTTATTCTAAAATACATTTTTCCTCATCAATCTACACACAATACCCCACAATGACAAAGTGAAAACAGGAAGTCCCATAGGGCGGTGCACAATTGCCCCAGCGTTGTCCAGGTTAGGGGAGGGTATGGCCGGGGGGGCTTTACTTGGCTCATCGCGCTCTAGTGACTCCTTGTGGAGGGCCAGGTGCCTGCAGGCTGATTTCGGTCGTCAGTTGAACAGTGTTTCCTCTGGCACATTAGTGCAGCTGGCTTCCGGGTTAAGCGGGCGGGTGTAAAGAAGTGTGGTTTGGCGGATCATGTTTAAGAGGACTTATGACTCGACCTTCATCTCTCCCGAGCCAGTTGGGAAGTTGCAGTGACGAGACAAGATCGCAATTCGATATCATGAAATTGGGGAGAAAAAGGGGTAAAAATAATTAAATAACAGAAATACCTTATTTACATAAGTATTCAGACCCTATAATATGAGACCTGAAATTGAGCTCAGGTGCATCCTATTTCCACTGATCATCATTGATATGTTTCAGCAATGTCTAATGTATATCTTAGAGCAGGGATCATAAACTAGACTCAGCCGCGGGCCAATTTGTTCTTGAGCGGTTGGTCGGGGGGCCGGAACATAATTACTAATAATTTGTAGACTCCAAATTGACTGCAAGAAGCCCAAACAGATATGTTTGACTAAAACATAATCATTTCAAACCTTGTTTACATTTATATACAATCACGCTTCTCTCTACTATGCGTGTGTAACCGATGTGAAATGGCTAGCTAGTTAGCGGTGGTGCGCACTAATAGCGTTTCAATCGGTGACATCATGCTCTGAGACCTGAAGTAGTTGTTTCCCTTGCTCTGCAAGGGCCGTGGCTTTTGTGGCGCGATGGGTAACGATGCTTCGTGGGTGACTGTTGTCTATGTGTGCAGAGGGTCCCTGGTTCAAGCCCAGGTAGGGGCGAGGAGAGAGACGGAAGCTACATTGATGCTGTTGACACGGATCACTGGTTGCTGCGGAAAAAGAGGAGGTCGAAAGGGGGGTGAGTGTAACCGATGTGAAATGGCTAGCTAGTTAGCGGTGGTGCGCGCTAATAGCGTTTCAATCGGTGACGTCACTCGCTCTGAGACCTGAAGTAGTTGAAGTAGTTGTAAAGCGATGGGTAACGATGCTTCATGGGTGACTGTTGTGTGTGCAGAGGGTTGCTGGTTCGAGCCCAGGTAGGGGCGAGGAGAGGAACGGAAGCAATACTGTTACACGTGGGAACACTTGGGAACAGATTTCTTAAATTAAAATCACTTGGAGCTGATTTCCTGGTGTTTTTATAGCCATTTATGTCCAACAATAAAAATTGCCCTATATACAGTATATATTATTATTCGTAATTTTTTTCTGAGGGGCCAAATAAAACCCCCTGCGGGCTGCCAGTTGGGGAACCCCGTCTTATTATTTATGTTCCACTGTGTATCTTGTGTTTAATGTATTTGTTGACTTGTCTGTTGTTACTTGTGAATGATTTTGCAGCAAAACCACATTCCCCCCGGGGGACGATAAATCCGTCTACTGACGACTGATGTTTATTGGCAGACTCGGAAAGATCTGAATGAGTCATAGTGCTCTTGACAAGCAGATTGTCAGTGAACGACAAATAGTTCCACAGATGCACAGAAAACAAAATGAATGACCTCTGTTTCAATGGACAATGGTTCCTTTATGTATATCCACGTGTCCATATTTTGTGGCTTCTTCTAAGGGCCCACCCTGTGTCCACTGTCTTTAACGGTGGGACCACCTGTAAGAGCTATCCATCTTTACACCCCTCCTCACCTCCGTGACGAGCCGTCCATAGGTCCGTAGTATGTGGTTTCTGTCTGTTGTCATTCTGCTTGTCAGTTCTGCTTCTGCCTGTCGTTTATATTTGCAGAAACGATCTTGCGGAAATGTAAAGATCCCTTTTTACACAGTGTGCAAACATATAACAATTTGTGCATAAGCACACAAGGGAATTCACAATTCCCCAACAGTTCCCCAACAGCAAACTTTATCGACGTTTAAGTTGTGAGCCGACGACTGCATTGTCTCTCAAAGTTCTGGAATGTTAGTTTGTATTATTATTTATTTTTTGTCTAGACAAAACGGGTAGCTATTTGGGAGTGGGATCTTGAAATGCATGCAATGGGTCCTATGGCTCGGCAACCGCTTTTGATTTCAGATTGCCCCTTAAATCTGGGAAACCCACTAATTACACAGTTGTTTGTTTTCCTGCTCTTTGAGTATTTGATGTAGGTTAAAGTTTAAGGCTATAATGCACTGGGTTGGCATTCCAGTTCCGCTTGCCATGTAATGACCCTAATCCTTCCGAGCAGGAACTGCTCCTACGCAAAGAACGGTAATTTGTTTCCCCAGTGTCACACACACCAGCCAGAAGCATAGGTAACAGCGCCACGGAAACCATAAATTATGCTAATTAAAAGGGGGCGGGGGTGTTTCTCATCCCGAAGAGCGGCAGAGGAGAAATGGACATATGTGAGGGGAAGAAAAAAAAGAAAGAGGGGGGGGCTAAGAGATAGAGAGTAAAAGATAGAGAGGCGAAAAGATAGATGGTGGAAGAGTCAGAGAGCAAGAGAGAGAGTAAAAAAGTCCTTTCGCATGCTTGCCAAAACAGTTCGGACATTTTGTGGCGTTCTTGTCTGTTTTGAACTTCGGTAAGGGTTTTGTCGGCTGTTCCGGCACCCAGACATTTTTCTCGAGGCCAGCCGAAGTTTGGGAGCCCCTTTGTCAGTCAACTGTAGGGATTCTTCAATAAAGTCTTTGTTGTCATTCAACAAGAGATGACTCCTTTTCACGCACATTTTTTCATTGTGAAATAATGCACCAAACATCTTAGTTAGATGTAATATAAGATCTCCTCTGCAAAAATGTCAAAATTAATGACAGATTTCTTGAGTTATCTTCGATTCATTCTGACTATTTTAAGGAAGTGAATACTGGCTACGGCATCTCAAAACGGACAAACAGTACTATTGCCACTTTTTTCTCGTTCCTAAGGGAGCATGTGAGCATACTCGTTCAGTTCGCCTAGCTGACTTCGGCTAGCCGCCAGCTGAATTGAAGCATGCTGACGCCTTAAGGGGAAGCAGAAAAAAAGGAACAGGGGAGGGGGGGTGAGAAGAAAGGGGGAAGGAGAGAGAGAAAACAGAGAGATAGCCTGGTGACGCTCTCCATGTAGCCTTGTCTCTGGGGCACAATGTGTAATCAGTAATCAGAGTAATTAGCTGATTAAACAGATAGACAGTAACGGCCCTGATATAGTCACCCAGCACTAATCCTTATCACCACAGGAGGCTCAGCTAAGCAAAGACCCCGGGTCAGTTTCCTGTCGTCACTTTGGGAGTTTCGGGTCGCGGTTGTGTTGCTGAAAGCTGATCGTAGACCTGTGTTTGTGGACAATGTCTCATTACAGTGTCAAAAAAGACAACTTACTAACCAAGTCCTATTGAACATCTTAGGCTCGCCATTCATTATTTTATCTCTATGTGAACCGTTGGCACGTAAAGGGAGTAACCAAGCAGTCCATTGACTTGATTGATCTGTGAATCTGAACTAGCAGATCTAAACCTAGAAAAGAAAACATGCCTAAGATTTGCAATCCATGTCCCGTGTATTGGGCTAACAGCACAGTCCGGAGAACAGAGAACTGGCTGTACAGCACTAGAGCAACTCTTAATTGCTGCACTATTTCGCGTCCCACCTCAGACACTTATAACCTTGAGGTTATGACAATGGCCAGACAACAGTCACATTCAAGAGCCATTTTATAGAAAAATAACAGATTTTTCTCAGCATGTGTGAGAATGATGTCATCAACACTCGCCAGTCACCCAGGTGAAAACTGTAACGCAGCTGTTCATCTGGTTGGAGAACGCAGACTTTCCCCAAAACTCTGGTTTGCTGCTTCGTATGGATGGAGAAAGCGGCACAACACGTTTTGGCAGTGTAACAAAGACGCTATTACTTCCCTCGAGGGGTAGGGATTTTAAAAACATAAACATTCCTGAAATGTTGCACATTTTGGTATTAAAAAGCAAAGTAGGAATATTTACAGTCTGTCACATTTGAGGCTATAACGGGCAGTAAATAGTTGGGAAGAAAACACCTGTATGTGTGGTTGAATGGATGCTCGCACAAATAAGCGCCCGCACACACACTCGCGGGCACGCAAGCACACAAACACGCGTGGTAGCTGTTTTTGGGTCGACTCCAGAACCAGCTTTCTCAATAAACAGGAATTTTACAGCAGGAAAGCAGTGTTTTATTAATGAAGTGAGATGATGGTGGCCACGTGAGGAGGAGTGTGGGATGGAGCAGAAGGAGGAGGAGAGGAGAAGGGAGATGTGAAGGCATTAACCTTCCCGCCATAAGAGAAGGAGAGAGGGAGTTCAAAACAATTGTCTCAGATTGAATTATCGATTTCTCTTTGGAAACGTATGGGCAGGATAAACAAACTCGGAGCTCTCTACATCTCTGGGCTAACATGCAATACAGTACAATTTTCCAACATGTGTGGGAGGAAGATTTATACTTGAATACAGTACGCTCTCTATTTGGCTAGTTTCATCCACATTAAGGCTATATGACGTTATAGCGTGGAACCCCGCCAATGGAAACAGCATGTCAAAACAGGCAGAGTAGAGTGTTTCTACGGTACATAAACATGGGAATGCTATAGGTTAGGCATTACCACCGAACAACCACCTTGTTGACACACACCGCCGTCGAGAGGATTGATTACGTACCACCTTCAACGCTAGAACTATCATTAATATGATCTGGGCAGCGGAGAGAAAGCAAATAGGCCTAAAATAAGCATCAAAAGGGGATTTTTGACATTCGAAAATAGAGATGAAATCCTAAGGGGAAATGACTGGGTTTGGGTTGAACCACAGACAGGCAGCAAAACTGGGCCTCGCTTGTGCGTGCCGCTGCAAATAAACACATAAGCAAGCGCACCCACATAAGCACACACGTATGTGCACGTACACACGCACGCAAACAAGCAAAAACAGTCACAAAGGTGTGGTGGCGGGTCATCAACAGTGTGGATTTTTTCCCCCTAATGTTTTCAATCTTCCGTATTAGCCGCGGAAGGATAAAAAGGTTGCTTACTTGACATGAGGTGTGGACTGAATTCTTCTAGCTAGGACACATCTATACAGTGCACACTCTATACTGGCAGTGCTGGTCTGTTAACCAGGAAACCATTTCTTATTGCAGAGTGGCATATTGCACAGGGAGGGTACAATCAATGGGCTGTGAAAGGGAGAAGATAACCGCTAGCCTGCTAGGCGCTAACGCTTCTATACACTTCCTACTGGAGTTTAGCCTCAAATCAAAATCAAATTAAATTGTATTGGTCACATGTGCTGAATACAACAGTGAAATGCTTACTTGCGAGCCCATTCCCAGCTGTGCAGAGTTAAAAAGCAAGACAAATATTAGGTAAATAAAAAAGGAAACAGTGACACATTTAAAACAATAACAAAGCTATATACAAGGAGCACCAGTACCGAGTCAATGTGCAGGGGTACGAGGTAATTGTGGTCATACAATATGTACATGTAGGTAGGGGTAAAAGTGACCAGGCAATCAGGATATATAATAAACAGAGTAGCAGCAGCATATGTAAAGTGTGTTGTACAGGCACCATTAGTCAGGCAGCCACAGCCCCTGGGCTCTTTGGAGTCTTCTCCACTTTAACCCACATAATGTATATCTTTGCACAACCAGTGTGTACAGACATACAACCACTACTACCGCTTCAGTGTAGTGAATGCCTCGAACTGGGAGAGGAGAGGGTCCACAGACAGTACTTTACAGACAGTACTGTTCCTTATCCTGCTTGCCTGACTGCCAGTGTGTGAGTGAGGGGAGGTGTATGTGTGGAGTCGTGTGTGTATGGTTTGAGGCCGCGATTGTTTACTGTTCTGATAGTGTGTGTGTGTGTGTGTGTGTGTGTGTGTGTGTGTGTGTGTGTGTGTGTGTGTGTGTGTGTGTGTGTGTGTGTGTGTGTGTGTGTGTGTGTGTGTGTGTGTGTGTGTATTGAAAGAGGTGTGTGTGTGAGAGAGTATGTGCATGGGTGGCTTTGGCCTGCCATTACCGGGAAAGCCTTCACAAGCAAGTGTGTGATCTGCGTGGGCATGTGAAAGGGGGAGAGGAGAGGGGTGTGGCTGGGACAATTCTGACACAATGTACTCTGAAACCAGGGGAAGGAGAGGAACGTGGCAGGGGACCTGGGTGTACAGTGTGTGTGTGTACAGTGTGTGTGTGTACAGTGTGTGTGTGTGTACAGTGTGTGTGTACAGTGTGTGTGTACAGTGTGTGTGTACAGTGTGTGTGTGTACAGTGTGTGTGTGTACAGTGTGTGTGTGCGTGTGTACAGTGTGTGTGTGTACAGTGTGTGTGTGTGTGTGTGTGTGTGTGTGTGTGTGTGTGTGTGTGTGTGTGTGTGTGTGTGTGTGTGTGTGTGTGTGTGTGTGTGTGTGTGAACGTGCAGACCTATACATGGCCCATGGCAACAGGCACTGGAGGCACTGTGGATCAAGGTCGTTAGCTAATCGATAGATACCCTACCGTCTGGTCTCCTTAAACTGCTCCACAGTGTGTGAGAATGGTGGTGGCAGGCTAGTTGGTGGCTGGCGAGAACAGGGCCTAGATACGCTGCAGAGCGCTGGGGATCTCTAGTAGCCAGCTGTGGAACTCGGGGTTGAGTCTTGGCTGGTGTCCACAGCCTGGCTTCTGTCACTGATAAGGGCACTAGGCCTGTGTCAACATGCAGGTGACAGTGTTATGGCTCTAGGTCCCAAATAATCAGTGAGGTGGGGGGGAGGGGGCAACCCTCTCCCTGAAGAGCTGCTGTAGAATGGCTGGGGATCCTGCTCTGTTCCAACACACGTGGTTCAGCTAATCAGAGCCTGATGAGTAGCTCATTAGCAAAATGTGCTGTGTTAGAGCAGGGTCGAAGCAAAAGCCTGCACGACACAGACACGCACGCACGCACACATCCACACAGAAGGGAAGGTAAGACCAGCGTACACACAGTAAGCTGCTAGGACCACACAGGAACCCAAAGCCAAACATACAGGGGATCTAGAAGGACAGATACATGTTTATAGACAACATCCCAGCTATACAGCAGTTCGCTGAGGCCATATGCTATTATGTCCTTGATACACCCAGCACCATTAGCCTACAAGGCAATAGAAAAACACCAACATAGGAAGTGTTGTTAGTAAATGTTAGGCTGGTACCAGTGGAGGCTGGTGGAATGAGCTATGGGAGGATGAGCTCATTGTAAAGACTAGAATGTAATCATTGGAACAGTATTATCAAACATTTGGAAACCACATGTTGGACTGCGTTCCATTTATTAAATTCCATCCATTACAATGAGCCTGTCCTCCTACAGCTCCTCCCACCAGCCTCCTCTGGCGGGTACAGTATTATGTTTTGTTGAAGTAAATTGCTGTATCCTACCTACAACACGGGTCAACTAATTATATTACACAATCACATTGCCATGGTGACATTCTCTTGCTAGGATCAGAAGTGTGACCAATTTTGTGGCGAAAAAAAGAACCCCTGTATCATGGTAGGAAACTAAAATAATTTATTTGAAATGTTGGAATCTGTTGGATGGAATCCATTAAGCATGGTTATTACGGTAAAAGGCAGCGTTTCATAGTGACCACCATGAGATATATCAGGCATATTAGAGCCTTGTTCATGTCCAATTGCTGCTTTGACACTGTTTATAGTGCGAGAACACTTTTTATAATATGGGGTCACTGTGGAGCAGTTTAAGGAGACCAGACGGTAGGGTATCTATCGATTAGCTAACGACCTTGATCCACAGTGCCTCCAGTGCCTGTTGCCATGGGCCATGTATAGGTCTGCACGTTCACACACACACACACACACACACACACACACACACACACACACAGTCCAAAGGGTGAATCTAAAGCATGATGCCAGGCTGTCGCTGACAAGTTAACAGTAAAATGCCTCGTGTTCAATACCGGGCCTTTACAATGTTTTGTCTGTCCAGGTTGGAATGCTCTTCAGTTTATTATCTGTGAAAAGGTAAGCTGCTTGCCTCCATACCAGGCCTGTTGAGCATAAATCAGAAGGGGCATCACTCTCTATACCCAAATACTGTACACTTAAACAGTTAGATGTCATATATAGGTTACAGGTCAGGGGTCGGCAAATGGCAGCCGGGAGGCCAAAAGTCTGGTAAAACCTTTTTTTTACCAAACTTTCTTTGTTAAAAAGAAAACTGTAAAATCACCAGGAATTTAGCTAAAAATGTGTTTAATTTAGGAAATCTGTTCCGAAGTATTCCCACAAATAAAAATTTAAAAAGGGACGAGACTGTGTCTCAATGTAATCAAGGTATGACATTATTGTCATTGTCAAATACAATCTCTTTTGGGGTTTAGTTGTGGTGAATTTGCAGTGTACAAATTATTTTAATTATGTTCCGGTCCCTCGACCATCCACTCAGGCAGTGGCCAAATCTAGTTGCCTACCCTTATTATAAATCATCATGTACAGTTGAAGTCGGAAGTTTACATACACCTTAGCCAAATACATTTAAACTCAGTTTTTCACAATTCCTGACATGTATTCCTAGTAAAAAAATCCCTGTCTTAGGTCAGTTAGGATCACCACTTTATTTTAAGAATGTGAAATGTCACAATAATAGTAGAGAATGATTTATTTCATCTTATATTTATTTCATCACATTCCAAGTGGGTCAGAAGTTTACATTCACTCAACTAGTATTTGGTAGTATTGCCTTTAAATTGTTTAACTTGGGTCAAACGTTTGGGTAGCCTTCCACAAGCTTCCCACAATAAATTGGGTGAGATTTGGCCCATTCCTCCTGACAGAGCTGATGTAACTGAGTCAGGTTTGTAGGCCTCCTTGCTCGCACAAGCTTGTTCAGTTCTGCCCACAAATATTCTATAGGATTGAGGTCAGGGCATTGTGATGGCCACTCCAATACCTTGACTTTGTTGTCCTTAAGACATTTTGCCACAACTTTGGAAGTATGCTTGGGGTCATTGTCCATTTAGAAGACCCATTTGCGACCAAGCTTTAACTTCCTGTCACGATCTTTCAAGATCGAACCCAGAAGCAGACCAGGACAAGGAGCGTAGGAAGAAGGTGAGTATTTATTTACAATTAAATGTGAAAAGGTAGGTATATCCAGATGGCGTAGCGGGCAGCAGTGGTGAATAGATGAGAGGAAATAGGTGAATCCAATGGAGTAGTTGAATCCTCTGTCAACCAGGCGGGAATGGAGTGAATGATCCAGGTGAGTAACTGAAGGCAAAACAAACGGAGGTAAGTTCAAGTCAAGCAATACGTAAACGAAAACAACAAAACAAATACTATCCAACTGGAGTCTGGTACTAAGGCACAACATACTGTTCATGGCTAACGATCCGGCAGGGAATGGAAGTCAGGTCAGAGCTTTTGAAGGGAAGAGATGATGATCAGGACAGGTGTGCAGATTACTGATGGGAAACAGGTGCGGGTGAACATCAATCTCCCAACGAGCTAATTCGCCCGGCAACCAGACAGGATGCGTTCCAGGACACCTGAAACACACTCCAGGACAGACACACAGGCAAACCCAGACTCAGGAAGCGGGATTCGTGACAGTACCCCCCCTCCGACGAACACCACCGGGCGGACTACCTGGAGCGCCAGGATGGATGCGGTAGAAGTCACGAAGCAGGTCGTCATCCAGGATCTGTCGCCGAGGAATCCAACTCCTCTCCTCTGGACCATATCCTTCCCAATCCACTAGATACTGGTACCCTCGACCCCGCCGTCTGGAGTCCATGATGCGGCGCACCGTGTAGACAGGACCACCTCCGATCATCCGAGGAGGAGGAGGACGAGGAGGAGGAGGCAACAGAGGACTGAGGTGAACCGGCTTGAGACAGGAGACATGAAAAGTGGGATGCACTCTAAGTGTTGCAGGCAACTTGAGTCGAACCACCACAGGATTTATGATTCTCTCCACTACAAACGGACCAATGAACTTCGGTGACAACTTCCTTGACTCCGTCCGTAGAGGAAGATCCCGTGTAGCCAACCAAACCTTATCTCCAACCGTATAAGCTGGGGCAGGAATACGGCGACGGTTCGCCTGGATCTGATACCGGTCAGAAACTCTAAGGAGAGCCTTCCTGGCCCGATGCCAGGTCCGGTGGCAACGACGAATGTGGGTCAGGACAGAGGGAACCGAGAGATCCCTCTCCTGAGAAGGAAACAAAGGAGGTTGGTATCCGTAAAGGCATTGGAAGGGGGACATCCCAGTGGCAGATGAAGGAAGGGTATTATGGGCATACTCAACCCAGGGTAATTGAGATGACCAAGAGGTGGGATCAGAGGAGACAAGACAACGCAGCGTGGACTCCATCTTCTGGTTGGCTCTCTCCGCCTGACCATTAGATTGTGGGTGAAATCCAGAAGTGAGACTGACTGTAGCTCCAATGGCCAAACAGAAGGATTTCCAGACAGCAGAGGTAAACTGAGGACCACGGTCAGAAACAATGTCACTGGGCAATCCGTGAACCCTGAAAACCTCCCTAACCAGGATCTCGGACGTCTTCGTAGCCGATGGAAGCTTGGAGAGAGGGACAAAATGAGCAAACTTGCTGAATCTGTCCACAATGGTCAGAATGACCGTGTTCCCAACAGAAGGGGGCAATCCCGTGACAAAATCCAGGGCCAGATGCGACCAAGGTCGCCGAGGAATAGGTAGGGGGTGAAGAAGCCCAGAGCTGGGCCGATTGGTACTCTTGTTCTGGGCACAAACAGGACATGCGGCAACAAACCTCTGGGTATCTTCTCCCATGGCAGGCCACGAAAAACGTCTGCGCAGTAGTGCCATAGTCCGAGCAACGCCAGGGTGACAAGCTATCTTGCTGGCGTGGGACCACTGAAGGACAGCAGAACGGACCGACTCGGGTACGAACAACCGACCGGGTGGACCGTTACCGGGGCCGGGCTGCGTCCGAAGGGCAGCCATCACATCCTCCTCTATCCTCCATGTAACGGCTCCCACGACCACATTCTGGGGAGGAATCGTCTCAGTCTTGACCCCACTCTCCTCCGTCTTAGAGAACATCCGGGACAGGGCGTCCGCCTTCCCGTTCTTTGACCCAGGTCGGAACGTCAGGGAAAAATTGAAACGTCCAAAAAACAAAGCCCACCTGGCCTGACGGGCGTTGAGACGTTTAGCCGATTGTACGTAAGCCAGATTCTTGTGGTCAGTCCAGACCACAAACGGTTGCTCCGCTCCCTCCAACCAGTGACGCCACTCCTCCAAGGCAAGCTTCACAGCGAGAAGCTCCCGGTTACCCACATCGTAGTTTCTTTCGGCTGGAGAAAGACGACCAGAGTAGAAAGCGCAGGGATGGAGTTTACCGTCAGTGGAGCTACGCTGGGACAGGATGGCGCCCACACTCACATCAGAAGCATCCACCTCCACAACGAACTGACGGGAAGTGTCAGGTTGAGAGAGAATCGGGGCGTTAGTGAATCGGCTCTTCAAGTCCATAAATGCTCGGTCTGCCTCAGGAGTCCAACAAAACTTTCTGGTGCAAGACGTCAGGGCAGTTAAAGGTACAGCCACCCGGCTGTAATCACGGATAAACCTCCGATAAAAATTTGCAAACCCCAGGAATCTCTGGAGCTGCAATCTTGTACCGGGCTGGACCCAATCCCGAACCGCCCGAACCTTCTCTTGGTCCATCTTGATCTCTCCCCTGGATATGATGTACCCGAGGAAGGACGTCGTGTGGGCGTGAAAATCACACTTCTCAGCCTTCACGAACAGACGGTTCTCCAATAACCGCTGCAGGACCTGCTTGACATGCAGAACGTGGCTAGAAAGCTCCTTCGAGAAGATGAGGATATCATCCAGGTAAACGAACACAAAAATACCAATCATATCTCTCAGAACGTCATTCACCATACTTTGGAACACAGCCGGAGCGTTGGTCAGTCCAAACGGCATCACCTGGTACTCAAAATGTCCCATCGGAGTATTGAACCCAGTCAACCACTCGTCCCCCTCCTTGATCCGAACCAAATGATAAGCATTACGTAAATCAAGCTTCGTAAAAACCGTAGCCCCCTGTAAGGAATCGAAAGCCGAGCTCATCAAGGGCAGGGGATACTTGTTCTTAACCGTAATATCATTCAAACCCCGATAATCAATACACGGTCGAAGAGAGCCATCCTTCTTGCTCACAAAAAAAATAATCCTGCTCCCAGAGTTGATGACGATGGCCGAATGAGACCTGCAGCTAGAGACTCCTTGATGTAGGTTTCCAAGGCCTCACGTTCCGGTCGAGAGATACTGTATAACCGTCCCTTGGGAAAGGCAGATCCAGGAAACAGATTAATCGCACAAACATAAGGTCGGTGGGGAGGAAGGGACAGAGCCTTCTGTTTACTGAATACCTCACCCAACTCGTGATATGTTTCTGGAACCAGGGACAAATCAGGAGGAGCAGAGTCACTGACCTGACTGGAAACAGCAGGAGAACAGGCAGTTCTAAGGCAGTTAGCATGACAATCAATGCTCCAACTAGTTACCTTCCCCGTCACCCAATCAAACGAGGGATTGTGTTCCTTCAGCCATGGGTAACCAAGAACCAGAGGAACCTGAAGCGAGGACAGAATGAAGAAAGAGATAAACTCTGAATGATTCCCCGACACCAACATCTTAACCGGTTCAGTCCTCATAGTGATCCGTGCCAGACTACTACCGTTCAGAGTGGTTGCTTCAATGGCTTCCGGCAATTGCTCCTTGGAAAGCCCCAGCTCTTCCACCAAGTCGGCATCCATAAAGCTGCCATCGGCACCTGAATCGATAAAAGCGTTCATGTCAAAGCTCTGATCCTTATACATAAGGATCGCAGGAAAACGGGGTCTGACAAGATCCTTGAGAGATTGAAACTGGCTCGCTAAAATTCCTCCCAAAACTAGCGAGCCGGGCAGTTTAACGGGCGCTGTGGACAAGCGGAGATGTAATGTCCCGATCTACCACAGTAGAAACAGCTATTGGTCTCACGTCTACGTTGGCGCTCCTCCTTAGTTAGCCCGTGTCGCCCCACTTGCATTGGTTCAGAATCTGGTGGCAAGACCCCTCCACTAATCCCGTGTGGAGAATAACGATCAATACGTCCTGGTTCACCTCCTGAACCGAATGGTAACCGAGTTACAGACTGATTGGATAGGCCCCACTGTTTCTCCCTCCTTCTCTCTCGGACTCTATTATCTACCCGAATAGATAAAGCGACCAAGCTGTCTAGGTCACTAGGCTCTGGATAAGATATCAGCTCGTCCTTAAGTTCATCTGACAACCCCTTGTAAAAAACCGCTTGTAGTGACTCCTCATTCCAACCACTCTCCACAGCCAATGTCCTGAACTCAATCATAAAATCTGCCACACTGCGAGCTCCTTGGCGAAGAGAGAACAAACGTTTAGCTGCGTCCTTACCTCGGACTGGATGATCAAAAAGCTTTCTCATCTCTCCCGTGAACTCCTGATATGAAGCCGTGCAGGTTCCCTGTCGTTCCCAAACGGCTGAAGCCCATTCCAGAGCTCTTCCACGCAACAGTTCAATAACAAAGGCTATCCTAGCCTTGTCAGTGGCGTAAGAATGGGGCTGTAGATCAAACACTAACCCACACTGCATAAGAAACGAACGGCATTTTCCCAAATCCCCTTCATATTTATCAGGCGTCGGTACCTTGGGTTCACGGAATGAAACCGCTCCAGACACGGCAGGTGAGATGGGTGAAACCGGTGGTGAATGAATCGCCTGCAAACTTAGCTGATCCTGGACTTGTGTCAAGCTAGCAGATAAGTTCTGGATCGAACTCGCTATCTCCTGTAGCGCCGTCTTGTGTTGTCCCAATATCTTCCCCTGCTGGGTAATGGCATGGCAAACGGAGTCCAGGTCCGCTGGGTTCATTACTGGCCGGATCGTTCTGTCACGATCTTTCAAGATCGAACCCAGAAGCAGACCAGGACAAGGAGCGTAGGAAGAAGGTGAGTATTTATTTACAATTAAATGTGAAAAGGTAGGTATATCCAGATGGCGTAGCGGGCAGCAGTGGTGAATTGATGAGAGGAAATAGGTGAATCCAATGGAGTAGTTGAATCCTCTGTCAACCAGGCGGGAATGGAGTGAATGATCCAGGTGAGTAACTGAAGGCAAAACAAACGGAGGTAAGTTCAAGGCAAGCAATACGTAAACGAAAACAACAAAACAAATACTATCCAACTGGAGTCTGGTACTAAGGCACAACATACTGTTCATGGCTAACGATCCGGCAGGGAATGGAAGTCAGGTCAGAGCTTTTGAAGGGAAGAGATGATGATCAGGACAGGTGTGCAGATTACTGATGGGAAACAGGTGCGGGTGAACATCAATCTCCCAACGAGCTAATTCGCCCGGCAACCAGACAGGATGCGTTCCAGGACACCTGAAACACACTCCAGGACAGACACACAGGCAAACCCAGACTCAGGAAGCGGGATTCGTGACACTTCCTGACTGATGTCTTGAGATGTTGCTTCAATATATCCACATAATTTTCCATCCTCATGATGCCATCTATTTTGTGAAGTGCACCAGTCCCTCCTGCAGCAAAGCATCCCCACTACATGATGGTGCCACTCCCGTGCTTCACGGTTGGGATGGTGTTCTTTGACTTGGAAGACTCCCCGTTTTTCCTCCAAACATAACGATGGTCATTATGGCCAATCAGTTCTATTTTTATTTCATCAGACCAGAGGACATTTCTCCAAAAAGTACAATCTTTGTCCCCATGTGCAGTTGCAAACCGTACTCTGGCTTTTTTATGGTGGTTTTGGAGCAGTTGCTCCTTCCTTGCTGAGCGGCCTTTCAGATTATGTCGATATAGTACTCGTTTTACTGTGGATATAGATACTTTTGTACCTGTTTCCTCCAGCATCTTCACAAGGTCCTTTGCTGTTGTTCTGGGATTGATTTGCATTTTTTGCACCAAAGTACGTTCATCTCTAGGAGACAAAACGTGCCTCCTTCTTGAGCGGTATGACGGCTGCATGGTACCATGGTGTTTATACGTGCGCACTATTTTTTGTACAAATGAACGTGGTACCTTCAGGCATTTGGAAATTGCTCCCAAGGATAAACCAGATTTGTGGAGGTCTACAATTTTTTTTCTGAGGTCTTGGCTGATTTTTTTTGATTTTCCCATGATGTCAAGCAAAGAGGCACTGAGATTGAAGGTAGGCCTTGAAATACATCCACAGGTACACCTACAATTGACTCAGATGTTGTCAACTAGCCTACCAGAAGCTTCAAAAGCCATGACATCATTTTCAGGCATTTTCCAAGCTGTTTAAAGGCACAGTCAACTTAGTGTATGTTAACTTCTGACCCACTGGAATTGTGATACAGTGAATTATAAGTTAAATAATCTGTCTGTAAACAATTGTTAGAAAAATGACTTGTGTCATGCACAAAGTAGATGTCCTAACTGACTTGCCAAAACTATAGTTTGTTAACAAGAAATTTGTGGAGTGGTTGAAAAACGAGTTTTAATAACTCCAACCAAAGTGTATGTAAACTTCTGACTTCAACTGTAGCCAGACTGTCTGTCTGTTTGTCTCTCTGGCAGTCTGTCTTTCAGTCTGCCTGTCTGTTATAATATGATTCCTTATTTAGTGGATTGATTATTTGCCCAGCACCAGTATTCATTTCGGGATTAACTTTGTTTGAATAATGGAGCCCAACAGATTATATATCAAAGAATGAGCTCAATGATTTCAATTCTGCACCAATCTTACTGCTGAGAGAGTGTGTGTGTGCGATGAGCGTGCATGTACGTGTGTGTGTGAGAGCGCTCGTGTGTGCCGTGTGTATGAGTCAGAGGAGGCTGGCGGGAGGAGCTATAGGAGGACGGGCTCATTGTATTGACTGGAATTAAATAAATGGAACGGTATCAAACACATCCAACATTTGGAAACCACATGTTTGACTGTAGACTTTGTCAGCAGGAGCCTTGTCGCAACAGGTGAGATCCATGAGGTGTTAAGAATGTTCACCTGTAACCCAGCAATGGGACTCTGGGATTCCGGGGGCTGCTGCATACGCCTCTACCTAACACCCCCCCCCCCCCCCCCCCTCCCCCAAACACCACACTCACACCCCACCCTCCTCGAAAGACTAAAGAGTGAGCTTCTGATGCCTTGTAACACCGATACGACCCCCTTACGTCCTCCTACCCCCATCGTTCTGTTCTGGCAAAACACACCTTCTAAATGACCCCCCCCCCCCCAGACACATTCAGCTTCCCCTTTTCTCTCTTGAATGACCAAGTATATCCTATAGGAGGATAGAAAATACATCTCACTTTCATTAACAGCTTCGGTTACTTTTTTAAATTTTTTATAAATGATTTTCGAGGCATTTCCCGAAGAGAACGATAGTTCCCCCTAATCCCTAATGTCACAGTAGGACACAGTACACGCTATACAAAGAGTACTTTTAGTGGTGTCCACTTGCCACATCCATCAAATAGGCACATGACATTACTTCAAATGGTCAAACCCATCCGTAGGTATTACTAAACGTGCAGATGTCTAACATTCCACACGAGGAACCAGTTAAATGAAGACCGAAAAGCAAACCATTCACCTTCAGTCCCACAGCCATCTCTGGCCATGGCCAAAATGGCTATTCTAATGCTTCCTATGCAAAACGGGCTCAACGTTTCAACCCCCCCCCTACGCCCCCCCCCCCCCACCCACCCACCTCGCCACTGTCTTCACCATCCCTCCTAGTTGCTGAAAGCTTATGTACCACTCCGCTGCAGCCATTAAGATGTATTACCCACCCAACATCTGTCCGACAATCCTCAGATCAATGTTCCGCCTGTTTCCGCCTCTTTCCCAATTCGTTCACCAGAATTACACTGTGATTATGCACTTCTATCCCTTTCTCCCTCCCTCTCTCCCCCTCTCCCATTTACCCAGCTGGAGAGGAGAGGGGGGAGATGAGAGGAGATGTGCTCCAACAACAGCCAGTAACAAAAACACTGTCAGACAGGCGTTATAACCAGGGTTGAGTTCAAATCCATTTCAACTCTGTGGAGCCCTGCTAACGACCACTTACTTAAACCTAAGGTTGAAATGTTCTCTTTGTAACAAATTCCACATCAGCCAATTAAAAAAATCGGTCAACTTGGCAACCAGGGGGATATTTTGAACCTCCAAAAACAAGGTCTAGGTCATTCCGCTTGGTCTGTAACCAGTGAAGTGTGCCAATATACTGTATATATGGTGAATCCTTGACTAGGCTACTAAAGTTGGACAAAATTCCAAAGGCACGTTTTCACATACATACGTTTCGGATTATGCGTTTCACACACATCCATGTGCTTTTACAGGATACACATATAGGAGGTCTTTACAGCATATTCACACATCGTAGTAAAAGAGCCTTTTGGTCTTGTCATCTACCCTCATTACTATTGCTGTCAGGTGGCGTACAACACTAAGGAGCTAAAGCTCGGAATCTTCAGTAACTGCGCATTCAAGTTGGGTGTGGTCCAAAACGTTTTTGACCACGCCCAGCTACGTTAATGCTTTTAATTGGCTCGGAAATAATCACGCTTGTCAGCTGGTTGTGGTAGCCAGGTGGCTAATTGTACCATGTTATTCACCGAGAAAAGCTAACACCTAGCATATTCAATTAAAATTCAACTCATGAAGAGAAAAGTCCACATAGAACACGAATGTGCAATTTCAACCACAACCTGCATTATAGTTCTAAACTGTACTGTCTTAATGTTTACCACAGTTCCACCAGATACTGTATCGGGACGCTAATTGAAAGTCTTAAATTGCAATGCCGGTCAAAACAAAAAAACATACATACCCTAGACAGGGAATTTGGATTTATGTATCCATAAACACAGTGTTCCCATATTATTCCCATATTCCAGAGTGGGAGTAGGGGGCGTGAGCCGGACAGACACACAAGGCCCCGGCTCAGGGACACACCATGGAATGCTGGGAATGTGCCTCTTTGATTTCCTGCACTGGGCTGGTGGGAACAGCTACCGTTAATATCAGGACCCTGACTTTAACACCACACTGCAAACACACACCATTTTGGAAAGAGAGAGAGAGAGAGACAGAGAGAGAGAGACAGAGAGAGAGAGACAGAGAGAGAGACAGAGAGAGACAGATGGAGAGACAGACAGAGAGACAGACAGACAGAGAGACAGACAGAGAGACAGAGACAGAGAGACGGAGACAGAGAGAGAGAGACGGAGAGGGAGACGGAGAGACGGAGAAACGGAGAGGGAGACGGAGAGGGAGACACGGGGAGGAAGACGTAGAGACGGAGAGGGAGACACGGGGAGGAAGACGTAGAGACGGAGAGGGAGACGGACGGAGAGACGGAGAGGGAGACGGACGGAGAGACGGACGGAGAGACGGACGGAGAGACGGACGGAGAGACAGACGGAGAGGGAGACGGAGAGACAGACGGAGAGACGGAGAGGGAGACGGAGAGACGAAGAGGGAGACGGAGAGGGAGACGGAGACGGAGAGACGGACGGAGAGGGAGACGGAGAGAGAGACGAAGAGGGAGACGGAGAGACGGAGAAGGAGACGGAGAGGGACGGATGGAGAGACGGATGGAGACAGACGGAGAGACGGACGGAGAGACAGAGAAAGAGAGAGACAGACGGAGAGACGGAGAGACAGACGGAGAGACGGAGAGACGGAGAGGGAGACGGACGGAGAGACGGATGGAGAGACGGACGGAGAGATGGAGAGACAGACGGAGACAGACGGGGAGACAGAGAGACAGAGACAGAGAGAGACAAACGGAGAGACAGACGGAGAGGGAGACGGGGAGACAGACAGAGAGACGGAGACAGACGGAGAGACAGAGAGGGAGACGGATAGACGGAGAGACAGATGGAGAGATGGACAGAGAGACGGACGGAGAGACAGACGGAGAGACAGAGAGACAGAGAGAGAGAGAGACAGACGGAGAGACAGACAGAGAGGGAGACGGAGAGACAGACGGAGAGACGGGGAGACAGACAGAGAGACGGAGACAGACGGAGAGACAGAGAGGGAGACGGATAGACGGAGAGACAGATGGAGAGATGGACAGAGAGACGGACGGAGAGACGGAGAGACAGACGGGGAGACAGACGGAGAGACAGACGGAGAGACGGACGGAGAGACAGACGGAGAGACAGAGACAGAGAGAGAGAATCGTACATATTTTCACATTAGGATGAAGGCAGTATAAGACCCTATTTGGAAATACTTGGCATTCGATCAGTGGGAGTCGATACATCTCACTGTAGACTGGGCTATAAGTTATACTGCCCCAGTGTGACAGAAAGGTGAGAGAGTTTGTGTGTGTGTGTGTGTGTGTGTGTGTGTGTGTGTGTGTGTGTGTGTGTGTGTGTGTGTGTGTGTGTGTGTGTGTGTGTGTGTGTGTGTGTGTGTGTGTGTGTGTGTGTGTGTGTGTGTGTGTGTGTGTGTGTGTGTCTGTGTGTCTGTGTCTGTGTGTCTGTGTCTGTGTGTCTGTGTGTGTGTGTCTGTGTCTGTGTGTCTGTGTGTGTGTGTCTGTGTCTGTGTGTCTGTGTCTGTGTGTCTGTGTGTGTGTGTCTGTGTCTGTGTGTCTGTGTCTGTGTGTGTGTGTCTGTGTCTGTGTGTCTGTGTGTGTGTGTCTGTGTGTGTGTGTCTGTGTCTGTGTGTCTGTGTCTGTGTGTCTGTGTAGAGGGCTCGCAATGCGGAAGCGGGCGGGCGGTCAGACAGACATCATTCAAATTAAAATATATTTTTGTCCCGCAGCTTAAATAAAATCATTTTTTTTTTTTTTTATGACAAAAATAGCCTCTCTTGGCTATATGTGTGGTCTCAACTAGATGCATGGGCAAATAAGAACGGGGCAGGTATGTATCCAAGGAAATGTACTTCCTAAATATGATTAAGCTATAGTTTGACTACTACATTATCTACATGATCTTATTTATCTCTGCCCGGAAATCGTCCCGCTCCTATGCTATATGGGCTACATTATGCAAAACATAGATCAGGAGAAAGTGCAAGTGTCCGTTCTCGCTCCGACTCTGGCTCTCTATCAAACTACGTCTAGCCTTTTGGCTGATCAAGCCCAGTAATACCGATATCCTAGTATACACTACATAGCCAAAAGTATGTGGACACCCCCATTGCTGCTATAACAGCCTACACTCTTCTGAGAAGGCTTTCCACTAGATGTTGGAACATTGCTGCGCGGACTTGCTTCCATTCAAATCAAATTTTATTGGTCACATACACATGGTTGGCAGATGTTAATGTGAGTGTAGCGAAATGCTTGTTCAGAAATTCAGTATATGTTGGGCGATTAGGCCTGGCTCGCAGTCGGCATTCCAATTCATCTGAAATGTGTTTGATGGGGTTGAGGACAGGGCTCTGTGCAGGCCAGTTAAGTTCTTCCACACCAATCTCGACAAACAATTTCTGTATGGACCTCACATTGTGCACGGGGGCAATGTCAACCTGAAACAGGAAAGGGCCTTCCCCAAACTGTTGCCACAAAGTTGGAAGCACAGAATTGTCTAGAATATCATTGTATGCTGTATGGTTAAGATTTCCCTTCACTGGAACTAAGGGGCCTAGCCAGAACCATGAAAACAGCCCCAGACCATTATTCCTCCTCTAACAAGCTTGGCACTATGCATTCGGGCAGGTAGGGTTCTCTTGGCATCCGCCAAACCCAGATTTGTCTGTCGGACTGCCAGATGGTGGGGGCTCCCGAGTGGCGCAGCGGTCTAAGGCACAGCATCTCAATGCAAGAGGCGTCATTGCAGTCCCTGGTTCGAATCCAGGCTCCATTACATCCGGCCGTGATTGGGAGTCCCATAAGGCGGCGCACAATTGGCCCAGCGTCGTCTAGGTTTAGCCCGGGATAGGCCATCATTGTAAATAAGAATTGGTTCTTAACGGACTTGAATAGTTAAATAAAGAAATAAAAATGGTGAAGAGTAATTTATCACTCCAGAGAAGGTGTTTCCACTGCTCTGGAGTCCAATGGCGGTGACCTTTACACCCCTCCAGCTGATGCTTGGCATTGCGCATGGTGATCTTAGGCTTGTGTGCAGCTGCTCGGCCATGGAAACCCATTACATGAAGCTCCTGACGAACAGTTCTTGTGCTGACGTTGCTTCCAGAGGAAGTTTGTAACTTGGTAGTGAGTGTTGCAACCGAGGACAGCCCTTGGCGGTCCCATTCTGTGAGCTTGTGTGTCCTACCACTTCGCGGCTGAGCCGTTGTTGCTCCTAGACATTTCCACTTCACAAAAACAGCACTTAGAGTTGACCAGGGCAGAAATTTGACAAGCTGACTTGTTGGAAAGGTTGCATCCTTTGACGGTGCCACGTTGAAAGTCACTGTGCTCTTCAGTAAGGCCAATGTTTGTCTGTAGAGATTGCTTGGCTGTGTGCTCGAATGGGTGTGGCTGAAATAGCCGAAACCACTCATTTGAAGGGGTATCCACATCCTTTTGGCCATGTCGTGTAATGGGCCACGTGTTAATCTCTGGTAACTTAACCTATTTTTTGGCACATTTTGATATTGCCTATAAAGGTGCAAAATTGCTGGGACTATGGCTGCCAAGCAGGCTGCATCACGTACAGTATGCCTAAAATAACATTTGCGCGACTGCGGTCGGGTTCGGGACCAATTCTTGCTGGAGCGGATGAAGAAATAAGCAGACCTCTACATCCGTGTGCATGTATGTGTGCGTACAGTACACAGACATACCGCAGACAGCTATAGGGGGTGAGAAGCAGCCAGTAAAACCTACCAGTATCCTGTTGTGTGTGGAGGTTAATGATATCCCCAGGCCTGTAGTTTGTTCTGTGGGACCGTCGGCCTCCGCCCTGTGAGAAATAAACAGACGATTGTTCAGAAGAGGGCGAGAAGGAGAGGAGGTACAGCACAGTGGGAGGGGAGGAATACAAGCATATGGAAAACAAACAGTGCAAGGAAGGCAGTACACAGACCAATAGGGACAAGACTCTTACTCTCTTCTACTCTCTAACGAGACTATGTCCCGCGTGCAGACATTAAACGTGTCTACTATAGGTTTGCCCCATATATTTACAGCACAACTCAGCTCCAACAACGGACACAGCACAGCTCTCTCTATGGATCTCCCCTCTCCATGCTTCTCTCCTGTAATAGCGCCATGTTACTGTAGCTCCAAGCTCCAGAGGCAAGTATTAACACGCATGTTCTCAATCTCCCTACCACCTGTAGTACTCTGCTCTAATCTGCTGCTAATGTCCGCCATACCTGTTGCCTGCCGTCGTATCTGTGGCCCATGCAAAGCCTGCTTAATGGGGCGACAGGCTGTGCTACGCAGAACAACAACGTGTTCGGAAATAGACATTCCTGCATGTTTGCTGAGGATTTACACCAGACTTTTCTGTTTCCGTCGACGCGGGCCGGCATCTGTGTCTCAGGCCACTGGTACTTTTCAGCTGGCATTTACATAACAATGGCTAACCGTGAACTTTAACACCTTCTCACAGAGCAACAATTTTGAACGATGAAGAGGGTTGTTGATAACACTAGAGCGCACGTTAACATAAAACGCTGGCGGCCCACTGGTGTGGGGGTAAGTCTTAGGGGGAAAGTAGCACAGCGAGCTAGCTGGCTGGGGCCTGGGATTTCAGATCTGGGTTCTTAGATATGGGGCTTAATCTGATTATGTAATCAGCTCTTGTGAAACAGGACTCCTGTTGTTGTAGATTCCGGGCCTTTACAGCGTCGTTTGCGTTAATCTTAATTAATTGGGCCCTAAAAAAAAAGAAAGACGTGGAACTCAGAGAAGGAAGGAGGAAAAAAAGAGAGGAGAAGAAGGAATGGGTAGAGAGTGGAAACTGTTCCACGGTTCACCGGGAGGAGGAAGCTGTTAATGTCATTACGGTCCCATCCGAAGGGAAGCGCCGGGAGGAGGGCGTGTGTGTGTGCCTGTGTATGTGTGTGTGTGTGTATGAGTGTGTGTGTCTGTGCGTGCATGCCTGTGTGTGTGGGGGTGGGGGAATCCCTCCCTCATGGCAAGAGCTGCTCCTGTGGAAATGGGATGGTGGGAGTGGGGTGTTGGAGGTAGGGGGGCGTCCTCTCGACATGCCTAATTTGTGCCTGATTAGACAGGGTCAGGGGTCGGGTGCTATGTTTGCTCAGAGGGCCTCATGGGTTTGTAGACAAAGACCCGGGGGGGGGGGGGGGGGTGTATGGGGGGTACTTTTGGGGTGGATGGTTGTTTGTGTATCCGTGTGGGTGGGTGTGGTTGGGGGTGGGGGGTGTAGTTGAGGAATAGAGGTCAGACGTGCCGTGAAAAGGGACTGCACCCAGCTCACTGAGAATAACTCCACCATGTGTTCATGACGAGGCGAGCAGCATATATGAGAACAGGGTGAGAGAAGGCTGGGTCGAATTCTTCGACCCCTCTTGTCACAGACAGTATGTGACAAGAGTCCTCAGACTATCCACCAACATCAGTCGTGCTAAAAGACCAGATGGATGGAGGAATACAGGGACAGAGCAAAGTGAAAAGCAGGAAGAGCTGGAGGGCTGAGCACCCTATTGAGTCAAGGAGAGGAGGGCCTGTCTTCTGGTAAAAGACACAGACTTCAAAGTCAAGTCTCGGTGCTTTACTTTCAGAATGAGAAGACAGTGCCAACTCCCCTGTTCTCACATCAGCCCTGTGAAAGGCCGCCTTTGTTAGACTGAAATGCCTGAATTAGCTTGTGTGCTTTTCCCCTGCTGAGAGCTATCGAAATAAACAACCAACAGAAAGAAAAAGGTAGCGCCTTGGGATTGAAGGGAGGGAACAATTCCCGCAATAAAAGAGAAGTCCTATGACGCCTTCTGCTAGAGTTGAGTCGATCTGCTTAGAGGGCTTCGGCCATTAAAAGATACAATAAAAAAGCTCTGCCTATAAAGAAAGCGATCAAAGTATCCCACAGCCAAAGGCACTCACGGTCTGCAGCTACACTTGCGGTACATCCATTTTCTAAGCTGATAACCTGTTAGTAAACCACGACGCTACAGGCTTATAACTCTATCCAACGTAGATAGGAATCTCCCTGCCGGCTGCTGTTTAGACTGACTTGTCAGGGATGAGTAGCTTCCGTATTGGACTGGAACAGTTACCTGCTCCCTCGCCATCTGACATCTGCAGCTGGGCGTAAGTGTGTGTCCGTGCCGGGCACTGTGGGGTTCGTTAGCGCAGTGACTCGCTCAAGCTGCAGACTCACGACGCCTGCCAAGTGTGCTGTCGCTGCTGCGGACTACTGAACACGGGGTACAGCTTCCTTGCCAAACACGGCGATCGGCACTTCCGTATTGATGCAGAACAACAGAAATACAGAGTTTGTGTAGTGTCTGTATGGTGAGTGTGCACTATTTGAGAATGTATGTGCACTTGTGTGCTGGTAAACGCAATAGCTTGTGTACGTGGAGACACGTGTTATCCCATGTCGAGTTGAAATTCTTTTGATAATGTGGCAAACGATCGCACGCTCGTGCTATTTTTGCACTCATAGCAATATCATGTACATGTCCAGTTGTCCATCTGTAGAGACCTCGGTCTAATTAAGGCTAGGCCTGAGATATACACTGAGTATACAAAACATTAAGAACACCTGCTCTCAACTCAATATTAGTAAGGTGTTCCTAATGTTTGGTATACTCAGTGTATAACTGACCTTTTGAAACGTAGACAATAACAACATCCTGGTACCAAAGCATAAACGGATGCCATGGTAAACAATGAGGTTGCACAGTATTGCAAAAGAAGGTTATGTTTGTGTACCAGACGGTTGCTTCAGAGGCAGACATGACGGTACTTCTTCAGAACGAACAGAAGAAATCATACTAGTTTCTATATAGATGTAATCTACTTTAGCTAATGTTATTCTCCCTGCAGATGACAAGCAATGGAACATGGGATGCACCACGGAAATACTGACACCTGTTTCATATCCCCCTTCTCTGGTGAATCTCCTAAACACAGCAGATGTGTCTGACGCACTGGTTCTATAGGCTGGAAATGGGTCCGTTGAAAAAGGAGGACAACCATTAACAATGACCTAAGCTATAATGGGGCCAGCACTGACAACAGCATATATCAAACAAGGTCAATTGTACTCTGAGCTTCTTTCTGGCTCGAATCTGTGGTCTAAAAATAGAACTTGGTACTTTCATTTGAAACGGCTCTCGACTCTGCAATAATTCACAGCTTCAAAAAGGCAAGACGACAAGATAAAGAGGGAGTTCAGGTCTCTCCGCGATAAGACATGTGGATGTGGAATCCTCCCAAGGCCACACGTCAACACACAGGAGAGTGGAGCCCAGGACAGGAGTTGTGGGAGAATACAATGGGCCTTGGGATAAAAGCTAAGCACTTGATGACCTCAGCGTCAACGGAATCCAACCTCAATCGCTTCTGAGGAAAAAAACGTGGAGGGTGATGTCATCAGGGCGACTTCAAAAGGTTTGTGTCCTATGTTCACCCTGACAGATCCTTACGATGACAATCTAGCTGACCTCAGACAAGCCTAGGGGCACGAGGTCGCGCCCTGCAACCCTTATACTCATCATACTCTACACGATAGGAAGCTGTTAAACGCTCCCTATGAAAACAGCTTACTTCTTTCGAAGTGATCTGTGGCCGCCCTCTCAATCGATTTCATTGAAGTCGAACACAAAGCAGACCTTTCGACATAGTAGGCCTTGATGCATAGTCTGTGCACGACATTATCTCAAATCTGAGGAAAGGGGCCCTCCCTGCTCGCGTGAATGCGATAGCAACAGTAACTCTGCTTCCTTTCCAAGCAGCTCACTCTCCGCGCATAACAATCAATCACAAATGCAACCCAAGCTGCAGTTTAACAGACCGTCTTTACCTTTTAACATTTCCAAGAGAGTGCCTGTGCAGGTTACGAGATTCCTGGTTACAAGACGGCTATACTTTTTTGTGGGGATGCGTTTCCCCCTCGCTACTGACTCAGGAAGGTGTTGGGTTGTAGGGAAAAAAAACACACCCCAGCCAAGAGGAGAACATCAGATCGCATGAGCATAAAGTACAAGGTGTGTCTGTTTCAACTGAAAACACCTTGGGGCTAGACTCGGTGGGCCCCAAGTTCTCCCCGCCTGAAAAGGCCCCTTCTATGGTGGCAAGGCTTTGATGTCGTGGAGGTAATTCACTGGCCTGTCACATGGTTCAGTGACTGATGGTGGGGATTGAGGAGATCAGATCCTGCCTCTCTTTTGCCTCGAGGGATACGCCCCTTGCATGCAGTGCTTGAGACGGAGCTGTGCAGGGCCAAACATATTAAGATATCTAGCAGCAGGGTGACTGGAAATTGTCTATGCTGCGATGAACCAGTTGTGGCTAGTGACCAATGTTCCCGAAAGAAAATTCTGGCACTGAGTAAATTTCAGGTCTGCTGAGCGCCAACTTGAACATGGTGAAAATTCTGTGCAACTTCCGGTGCATGTTTACTGTGAACACTGAGGATGTACCCGCTTTAAGTTACAGTTGTAACAGTTGCCAAGTAGGCTACTGTGGCTTTTTTTATCATAATCTAGGCCTACCAGAGTGGCCTACTATAAAAACAATGGAGAAAATGAATCCCATAACATTTTAACATGGAAATAGCTGTTCTATCATTCATCCTACAGTAGCAGCCAATGTGTGGTGTTCAATGTTCTGTAACCCTACATTCCATGAGACTTTTGAAAGAAAAAAAACATTTATCCGTTTATCCACTTGTCCTTCAGACAAGGAGATGACTGAAAATGTTGTTGTTTTATGAAAGAAAAAAAAAACGTTAAAAATCAAATAAATTATTATTCCTATACCATTATTACAGAGAATCAGACAAATTAGGCTAACCTCTGCCTATAGGCTACTTGGCTTATTCAAGACCGTCTCAAAATACAACACTGCCCCTTTAAGACATAAAAAATATATTTACCTGACTCGCTTTTCAAAGATGGCTAGAAATGTACACATTCTGTGCTCTTGTTGGAAGCAACCACTCCCCCATTGTTTACTAGAAATGAGCTATAACTGGGCTAATAACTCACTAACTAGCTTTTGTCCTCGTGCTACTAGACCTTAGTGCTGCCTTTGATACCATCGATCACCACATTCTTTTGGAGAGATTGGAAACCCAAATTGGTCTACAAGGACAAGTTCTGGCTTGGTTTAGATCTTATCTGTCGGAAAGATATCAGTTTGTCTCTGTGAATGGTTTGTCCTCTGACAAATCAACTGTACATTTTGGTGTTCCTCAAGTTTCCGTTTTAGGACCACTATTGTTTTCACTATATATTTTACCTCTTGGGGATGTCATTCGAAAACATAATGTTAACTTTCACTGCTATGCGCATGATACACAGCTGTACATTTCAATGAAACATGGTGAAGCCCCAAAATTGCCCTCGCTAGAAGCCTGTGTTTCAGACATAAGGAGGTGGATGGCTGAAAACGTTCTACTTTTAAACTCGGACAAAACAGAGATGCTTGTTCTAGGTCCCAAGAAACAAAGAGATATTCTGTTAAATCTGACAATTAATCTTGATGGTTGTAAAGTTGTCTCAAATAAAACTGTGAAGGACCTCGGCGTTACTCTGGACCCTGATCTCTCTTTCGAGGAACATATCAAGACTGTTTCAAGGACAGCTTTTTTCCATCTACGTAACATTGCAAAAATCAGAAATTTTCTGTCCAAAAATGATGCAGAAAAATTAATCCATGCTTTTGTTACTTCTAGGTTAGACTACTGCAATGCTCTACTTTCCGGCTACCCGGATAAAGCACTAAATAAACTTCAGTTAGTGCTAAATACGGCTGCTAGGATCCTGACTAGAACCAAAAAATTTGATCATATTACTCCAGTGCTAGCCTCCCTACACTGGCTTCCTGTTAAGGCAATGGCTGATTTCAAGGTTTTACTGTTAACCTACAAAGCGTTACATGGGCTTGCTCCTACCTATCTTTCCGAGTTGGTCCTGCCGTACATACCTACACGTACGCTACGGTCACAAGACGCAGGCCTCCTAATTGTCCCTAGAATTTCTAAGCAAACAGCTGGAGGCAGGGCTTTTTCCTACAGATCTCCATTTTTATGGAATGGTCTGCCTACCCATGTGAGAGACGCAGACTCGGTCTCAACCTTTAAGTCTTTATTGAAGACTCATCTCTTCAGTACGTCCTATGATTGAGTGTAGTCTGGCCCAGGAGTGTGAAGGTGAACGGAAAGGCTCTGGAGCAACGAACCGCCCTTGCTGTCTCTGCCTGGCCGGTTCCCCTCTCTCCACTGGGATTCTCTTCCTCTAACCCTATTACAGGGGCTGAGTCACTGGCTTACTGGTGCCCTTTCATGCCGTCCATAAGAGGGGTGCGTCACTTGAGTGGGTTGAGTCACTGAAGTGATCTTCCTGTCTGGGTTGGCGCCCCCCCTTGGGTTGTGCCGAGGCGGAGATCTTTGTGGGCTATACTCGGCCTTGTCTCAGGATGGTAAGTTGGTGGTTGAAGATAACGCTCTAGTGGTGTGGGGGCTGTGCCTTGGCAAAGTGGGTGGGGTTATATCCTTCCTGTTTGGCCCTGTCCGAGGGTATCATCGGACAGGGCCACAGTGTCTCCTGACCCCTCCTGTCTCAGCCTCCAGTATTTATGCTGCAGTAGTTTATGTGTCGGGGGGCTAGGGTCAGTCTGTTATATCTGGAGTATTTCTCCTGTCTTATCCGGTGTCCTGTGTGAATTTAAGTATGCTCTCTAATTCTCTCTTTCTCTCTTTCTTTCTCTCTCTCGGAGGACCTGAGCCCTAGGACCATGCCTCAGAACGACCTGACATGATGACTCCTTGCTGTCCCCAGTCCACCTGGCCGTGCTGCTGCTCCAGTTTCAACTGTTCTGCCTGCGGCTATAGAACCCTGACCTGTTCACCGGACGTGCTACCTGTCCCAGACCTGCTGTTTTCAACTCTCTAGAGACAGCAGGAGCGGTAGAGATACTCTTAATGATCGGCTATGAAAAGCCAACTGACATTTACTCCTGAGGTGCTGCACCCTCGACAACTACTGTGATTATTATTATTTGACCATGCTGGTCATTTATGAACATTTGAACATCTTGGCCATGTTCTGTTATTAATCTCCACCCGGCACAGCCCGAAGAGGACTGGCCACCCCTCATAGCCTGGTTCCTCTCTAGGTTTCTTCCTAGGTTTTGGCCTTTCTAGGGAGTTTTTCCTAGCCACCGTGCTTCTACACCTGCATTGCTTGCTGTTTGGGGTTTTAGGCTGGGTTTCTGTACAGCACTTTGAGATATCAGCTGATGTACGAAGGGCTATATAAATTATTTTGATTTGATATGAACAAATGTGCACAGGTGGCTACATGCAGCTCTCGCTTTGACCCCAAAACAAGCATCTACTCATGACCGCTCAGGCAATCCAGTTCAAAGTGAATGGCACAGATCTATATTTTTATTTATTTACCGTTATTTTACCAGGTAAGTTGACTGAGAACACATTCTCATTTGCAGCAACGACCTGGGGAATAGTTACAGGGGAGAGGAGGGGAATGAATGAGCCAATTGTAAACTGGGGATTATTAGGTGACCATGATGGTTTGAGGGCCAGATTGGGAATTTAGCCAGGACACCGGGGTTAACACCCCTACTCTTACGATAAGTGCCATGGGATCTTTAATGACCTCAGAGAGTCAGGACACCCGTTTAATGTCCCATCCGAAAGACGGCACCCTACACAGGGCAGTGTCCCCAATCACTGCCCTGGGGTATTGGGATATTTTTTAGACCAGAAGAAAGAGTGCCTCCTACTGGCCCCCCAACACCACTTCCAGCAGCATCTGGTCTCCCATCCAGGGACTGACCAGGACCAACCCTGCTTAGCAGAAGCAAGCCAGTAGTGGTATGCAGGGTGGTATGCTGCTGGCATAAATATATATATATATATATGGCAATGTCCATTTGCATATAGGCCTATTGCAGCTCTGATTGGTTATGACGCACCGTTCTGCCTAGAGTACGGGCCTGAGTCATACATGTCAATGCAATAGAATCCTACTCCAATACGCGCTGCCTACAAGAAAATCTGTTACACAGTTAGTTTTGCATATACTGTGTGTTAGATTGAAAGTGGCTAATATTGCATTGATTCTGAGCACAATTCCCACAGCAGAGCAAAATGTAGTGTTAACTAAAGAGGACATCTCTAGAAAGTTTAGTAAAGTTCAATCTCGTGCTTCTCTGCGCGGGCTGATATTTAATCTGCGCGGCAGTCCGAGGGGAGCTGTGCGCACCTTAGAGGGAACATTGCTCGTTATTACTTGTGCAAGTGCGGTAACCAGGAATCACAAGCAGACATCAAGGGTTGTTGATCAATTCCAAGCAGTTAACTTTGTCTACCTTTTTCCTGAACTCATAAGTGAAGTACTGATCAGTAGAGATACCATTTTTGGAATGAGCAGCACTTGTATTTGATCCAGCTCATGGGTCCAGGAAGCACGTATTTGATCCAGCTTATGAGTCAAGGGAGCTTGTATTTGATCCAGCTCATGGGTCCAGGGAGCTTGTATTGTTTGATTAGATATGCACTGTGAAGCTCTTGCATCCTTCATCTTTCATGTGAAACCAGAAGGTCTGTTGCATCATGGGAGCTTTGGCAGTTGACGACTACTCTCTGAGCTCAGACTCTGAAGCCAATCAGCTATGGTTAGTGCTATCCGGAATCCTTGGGACGTCCCTATGCTAAACCTTAACCCTTAATCCCTAGCCTTACCCTAACCCTTACCTTAACCATTTTAAAGTTCGACTTCAATTGGGTAGGGAGTAGGGACATTCCAAGGACCCTGGATAGTAAGGACCAATCAGCTAAGGAGCATTGCGTGTGCATCCCTAATAGAGCCTGTGGCATTGGCCTTGGAATGTTACCATGGTCACTGGACTGGTTATGTGGAGCCCCCCCTGTTCCCATGTTGTTGAACTCTGACCGCCATTATCACGTAACAACTAACACACTAACCGTTCACTAACTTTACAATTCCCTTGATACAATTGAGAAGGCAAAATGGCAAAGAAAGTAACTTTTTTTCTAATCCCAGTCAAACAGAGAGTAGGTTAGGTTATGAATGGGAAATGTTAGGAAGGAAACAATGACAATGCTCAGTTTTCTTTCCAGCAGTCTGGGGGGGCGAATGACTCCCCTGCAAGAGTAGGCAGGGCAGCGATGGCGGGTAAGCATCCATCGTCAGTAAGACACTAAGTGCCTCTGTAAATTAATAAAAAATCTATGCCACCGCTAGTGGTCTCTGTTTTTTTGTTTCTGTGTTCAGCTTCGGGGGGTTGAGAGGGGATTGGGGAGCCAGGCCAGGCCATCTTTCAGTATTATGAAATGTAATGTATTGTATTGATGTACATTTTTGTTATATATCCCAAAAACCAGCGAAGTATAAAACTAAATAAACAATAATAGGCCTAATGAAACAAATATAGATCTATAGTCCAATGAATATAGAATAAAGATATTAAAGCCACAAAACAAGATATGATGCAAACAACTGTATCTCATGAAAGAGAAACGAAACCAAGTTGTATGATTTTAAAGCTGATCTAAAGAAAGTATCGTGGCATCTGTACATCTGGCATCGATAGAGATGCAGGCTATTAACACACATTGATGCAATTCTAGCAGTTATCTGATCTAGTACATGCCTTAAAAGGAACTGTTTCAAAATGAAGCCAATGGCGTTACGATAACCATGTCCGGCATATCAGATGGTCACTCTTGCGCTTGCATGACTCTAACACGTGCAAACCTCTCTATATCCCATCATCTTCAGCTAAGAGCCACTGTGGCTAGAGGACAAAAGCACACACACGAGCCCATCTGTGACCTACAGCCCATCTGTGACCTACAGCCCATCTGTGACCTACAGCCCATCTGTGTGTCCAAACTAGCCAGAGAAAGAAAGGAAAAACCAAACATGTTCATGTTGTCATTCCAAGGCCGTTTAGAGTCACTGAAAGACTCCATTCACATTGTATAACACACAGCACTCAAAGAGGGAGAGAGAAACGAGAGAGAAAGACAGAGAGACAGAGACAGAGACAGAGAGAGACAGAGAGAGACAGAGAGAGAGAGAGAGAGAGAGAGAGAGAGAGAGAGAGAGAGAGAGAGAGAGAGAGAGAGAGAGAGAGAGAGAGAGAGAGAGAGAGAGAGAGAGAGAGAGAGAGAGAGAGAGAGAGAGAGAGAGAGAGAGAGAGAGAGAGAGAGAGAGAGAGAGAGATAAAGACAAGGCCAAGTTGATGAGCAGCTGCACAACTGGGCAGCTCGCAGAGAGAGGCAGATGAAAGGGAGGAGGGAAAGACAATTCAGACGGCTTGTCAAAACTGAAATTTATTGCCGGTCAAGCAGCGAACAACAGTGGCCTGGAGTTCATTTGCATGGAAGATGGGTCGGGAAGGAGGGAAAGAGCGAGGGAGCGGCTATTGGGCCGGTGTGTTTAAATGCAGTAATTGTGAGCATGACAGAGGGAGGGGGGAAATATCTGGGCTGGGAATAACAGGTTCTCTTAGCACTCTGAACACATTATGCTTAAGCTCATAGAAGAGCGAATGTGATGGAGAAACACACATCCCTTGAATGAAAATGATATGGAATCGCTTTCCTTCATAAGGGTTCGGGCCTATCTCTAATTCAGACTACACTAACTCACACTCATGATTGGATGGACCCTGGGTGTTGTTGGTCCATGTCAAATCATCGGTGATGTTCAAGTTCGACGCACACTTATTACTGTTGGATAAATAAACCAATTAGTTCATCTGAACTGGACACATGTCAAAGGAACCCACTGGTTTCTAGTAACATCATGTCCCATCTAAGCCGCTCTTACCGGTAAGGTCAGGTCCCATACATGGGACAATGCTGTAAGCCCTACTATCCCTGTGCTGTCTTGTTAGGACCCTTGTATTGGGGTAGGCAGACCGCCTCCATGACTACCTCTGTGCCTTCCCTAGTATTCACCACTGTGCCCCCTACATCAAGCCCAATCACAGCTTGCTTGGTGTGAGGCGTACTGTATGGTAAGCCCCCTGTAACATTCCTGTTGTGGCTACTGTAGAACACGCATATGAAGGCCCACACACTACCCTGTCCCATGTCCAACCCGCGTCTCTCTTTCAACATGGTGCGGTAGTCGCTACTTACGTCCTCTGTCCATCCTGCGTGTCTCTTTCAACATGGTTCTGTTACCAACACCTCAGTTACATTTGTAGTAAGATTTCTGCAAATATCATCAGCAGAGTGGATTTCACCATAAATCAAATGTACAAGGTTGATATTTAGTCCGTGGATCCTCAAATGTGCAAGCTACGGGAGAGAGAGTTTCTTTACCTAATTTAGAGCTCATCAGATGAAGGCCCATGCATTCTGGAAGAGGAGCAACGGGTGCCTGGCAACAACTTGTGGTGTGATACAGCATCCATTCACACTGTTAAAGACCAGCGAACAGGGCCAAGGAGCTAGCGTCGGGTGCTGAACGCCATTAGCGCCCATCCTGACACATTCATCGCTGCTTAGCGGAGGTGACTCATGCCATTCAGGGATTACTCCGTGCAGGACAGGGGAGGAAATCAAAGGGCCGTATGAAGTGTTGAAAAGAAGAGAGGAAAGGAGGACTATCAAAGGGGGAAAGAAGGGAACGAAAAGGGGAGCGAGCCGTGAGGCCAAGCGAACACTCTTCCATAATTAAAGAAGACAGCTCCTTTGTGCTTCCATGTCATTAAAACAAGCTCCCACACTGCAGGTAAGATGGGCCTTCCGAGTTCACAGTCGAAGCGTAAAAGCTGGGAGACAAGTCAGAATACCACAACTTTGATTCCGCTGCATGAATATTTCAAGGCTCAAAGTTCCATTCATTCCACTGAAGGACTTAGTACAAGATGAAACTGAGCTAATGCATCAAAGTTCTGTCGTCCATTTACTGTACATGCAAGGTCATATCGACACACAGGTATCAACAGCCAAAACAGGCCATAATACGTCAAAGTACTATTAATAGAGATAGCATCAGAAATAGCACAACAGCTTTGTTGGAATCAATTTTTTGTCTATTTATACGCTAGGGCTGGGAATTGACAGGGACCTCATAATACGATATCATCACGATACTTAAGTGCCGATACGATATGTACTGCGATTCTCACGATTCTATACGTATCGAGATTCGATACTGCGGTTTTATGCCGATTTGATGTTCCGAACATATTGCTGACTGTAAGTCTGCTGAAGAGAGACATGAGAGAGCATGAGAAAATGTGTTTCATCAGTCATGCAAATAAAAGAGACGAAAACATGTTGGCTCACTATTTAAAAAGAAGATGGAGAACAAGCTATAGGATCAAAATCAAAGCAAATGTTATTTGTCAGATGCGCTGAGCACAACAGTTGTAGACTTCACCGGGAAATGCTTAGTGATGAGCCATTTCCCAACAACGCAGTAACAAAGAAGTATGAGTATTTTCCCCCAAAAATGTTAATAATAGTAACACAATAAATAACAATAACAAGGCTATAAACAAGGAGTACCGGTACAATGTGTCAATGTGCAGGGGGAAGGAGGTAGTTGAGGGTATATACAGTGCCTTCAGAAAGTATTCAAACCCCTTGACTTATTTCACATTTTGTTGTGTTGTGTACATAGAGTCAGTGTAAGAGAGTCAGTGAAAAAGTCTCAAATGCAATAGTCTGGGTAACCATTTGACTGACTGTTCAGCAGTCTTGTAGTTTGGGGGTAGAAGCTGTTCAGGTGCCTTTTGGTCCGAGACTTGGTGCTCCGGTACTGCTTGCCATGCGATAGCAGAGTGAAAAGTCTATGGCTTGGGTGGCTGGGGTCTCAATTTTCCAGGCCTTCCTCAGACACCGCCTGGTATTGAGTGGCGCAGTGGTCTAAACCACTGCATCTCAGTGCTAGAGGCGTCACTACAGACCCTGGTTCTATTCCAGGCTGTATCACAACCAGCCGTGTTTGGGAGACCCATAGGGCGGCGCACAATTGGCCCAGCGTCACCCGGGTCAGGTTAGGGTTTGGCCGGGGTAGGCCGTCATTGTAAATAAGAATTTGTTCTTAACTGAGTTGCCTAGTTAAATAAAGGTTAAATAAAATACATTTAAAAATAGAATAAATAGAGGTCCTGGATGGCAGGGAGCTCGGCCCAGGTGATTTACTGGTCCATCCGCTCCATCCTCTGTAGCGCCTTGCGATCAAGGGCGGTGCAGTTGCCATACCAAGCGGTGTTGCAGCCAGTTGAGATGCTCTCAATGGTGCAGCTGTATAACCTTTTGAGGATCTGAGAGCCATGCCAAATCTTTTCAACCTCCTGAGGGGAAAGAGGCGCTGTCACCCCTTCACGACTGTGCTGGTGTGAGAGGACCAGGGCATAAAATTACCACCCACCACTCGCCAAATGTAAGTATTTAAGTGTTGGCCGGTACGAATGTATATTTCACCAGCCACGTTGGCGGATGGTCAATTTGCCGGGCTCTACAGCGCGAGCATTACATTCGCAAATAAAAATAGTCAAAAGTCAAGTATGAGCACAAAATGCTGCAGTAGCTGTTTTCAAAGTATTTCTGCTGTTTTGTTTCATGGCTGCTATTCGCACAAAGAAATCCAAATTCTCTATCCCACCTCAAGCAGCAACACTGCCTGACAGGAGAGCTGTGCGCTCTGAGTGAAGTGCTGAAAGATTCATTTTTGGAGGCTCTGCGCACAGACATAAAAGTTGGTGTAATTTACTCAAAAGTCTTGCCCTCGTGTTTGTTGGCTATTTACATAGTTTTGATCAGAAGCTGGGTTGTTTTTCAACGTTAGTTTGAGTTTGCTGCTTTAACTGATAGCAAAGAGACGCCTTAGTTAGAGCCCAAATCTCACACAGACACAGTGACACAACTCCAGTGGCCCCGTTACCACGGTAACCCCCCGCCCTTAAAGGGCCAGCTGAACATTCTGCCTCATCTGATATTTTGGTAAAAAGAATCGGGTCAAAAAATGTTATTATTAAATTGAACAATATACCACATTACTTCTTACTAATACATGTATTGCTTTAGAAGGCCTAACACTGTTGTGTTGTCAGCAAACTTGATGATGGTTTTGGAGTTGGGCATGGCCACACAGTCATGGGTGAACAGAGAGTACAGGAGGGGACTAAGCACACACCCCTGAGGGGCCCCCGTGTTGAGGGTCAGATGTGTTGTTTACCCACCCTCACCACCTTGGGGCAGCCCGTCAGAAAGTCCAAGATCCAGTTGCTGAGGGAGGTGTCGAGCTTGGTGATGAGCTTGGAGAGGACTATGGCATTGAATGCTGAGCTGTAGTCAATGAAAAGCATTCTCACATAGGTATTCATCTTTCAAAGCATTTCATGGTTACAGATGTGAGTGCTACAGGACGATAGTTGTTTGGGCAGGTTATCTAAGAGTTCTTAGGAACAGGGACAATGATGGTCTGCTTGAAATATGTTGGGATTACAGACTGGGACAAGGAGATGTTGAAAATGTCAGTGAAGACACTTGCCAGCTGGTCTGTGCATGTTCTGAGAACGCGCCCTGGTATTCTGTCTGGCCCGGAGGCATTTCGAGTGTTAACCTGTTTAAAAGTCTTACATCGGCCACAGAGCTGTGAGTAATAACTACAGCCGGCTGACGCTACCTAGTGTATTTTTTACAAATCGATACTTGGAGTCATAAAAATCATCCAAAATAATATTGCGATATGTAACTGTATCGATTTTTGCATGCATCACTATTATACTAACACACACCCACCCACCCACACACACCCGACACATATGCAACACATTGACAGCCAATGACTCCGTGGAGAGCTCACGCTTGTCAAGACTGTCATGTTCTACTGATGTCCCGTTGAGAAACATTGATTGGCCTAGGGCTGGGCCGTATACCATATTTTACGATATACCTTTATTGATGCACTGATCAGTTTGGGTTTTTACTTTACCTTCTATAACGCTATTTGAATGTTTGGTTTGTTAAATGTGATACGCGTTGTGTAAAGTCCATTTTTTGAGTTTACATCCTCTCGGTCACGGTCACTCTCTCTCTCCACACCGCTTTCCACACAGACCTAGCTACGCCCCCTGTCACTCAAGGAGCGCATTTGTTGATTCTCTACGACGAGACACTTGCGTTCAGTCTCTGCGTGGTCAATGCAGCACATGCAACAATGTTGATGACAACGATGCTGTTTTCAATTTGCTTCTTAATATAAATCCTCTAGCGTTCTATAATAACACTATTCGTTTTTTTGTTTCTTACATCTGCAAACAGCTAGTTTTTACTTTCTTAGTAAATTGGGTCTAACTCTTGTTAGCTGTTACTCACTAATGCTAATCGCTAGCTAGCTAATAAATGTACTGAGTCAGAGCAAATGTAATTAGCTATACAGCCTGATAATACCAGTGATGGTGTAGACCTACAGTACATCTGCATGTTTTTTTGTGCAAAAGTATCTTCTAAATCAAAGAGGAATACGTGAAGCAAGAATATGTTAGCTACATGAACGTATCTAAGAGAAAACATTCAATGAAGCCAAAGTTTAGGAAACACTTGTCAACATTTTGGTTCCTACCCTTTCACAATACCTTTTTTTTTTTTTTTTACTTGTTGTCAAACACTGTATTCAAAGTGCCCACTAACTATATGTAACAGTATAACTTTAAACCGTCCCTTCGCCCCGACACGGGCGCGAACCAGGAACCTTCTGCACACATCAACAACAGTCACCCACGAAGCGTCGTTACCCATCGCTCCACAAAAGCCGTGCACCCTTGCAGAGCAAGGGGCAACACTACATCTAGGTTTCAGAGCAAGTGACGTAACTGATTGAAACGCTACTAGCGCATACCCGCTAACTAGCTAGCCATTTCACATCTGTTACACTCACCCCCCTTTCAACCTCCTCCTTTTTCCGCAGCAACCAGTGATCCGGGTCACGGCACTAATGTAACAGTATAACTTTAAACCGTCCCCTCGCCCCGACACGGGCGCAAACCAGGGACCCTCTGCACACATCAACAACGATCGCCCACGAAGCATCGTTACCCATCGCTCCACAAAGGCCACGGCCCTTGCAGAGCAAGGGGCAACACTACATCTAGGTTTCAGAGCAAGTGACGTAACTGATTGGAACGCTACTAGCGCGTACCCGCTAACTAGCTAGCCATTTCACATCCGTTACATATAGAATTAGAATAATCATTATATTTCCATTATTCCAACAGTTCACCAAAGTGTTTTGCTCTAAATCACAAGTCAAATCGCAATTGCAACATTTGGTTAAAAATAAGGGCCAGATTTTGCCCATATCGTGCAGCCCTACGTGGCAATGTGGAAATTATCTCAAATTAGTGCAGGAAATGCAGAAATGGGTGAAAATGTAATTGAAAAGTATAGGATGGAGAAAGACCCATTGAAATCACTTAGAATGTATGTGTTGCCACACTAGGATCCCTCACTACTCATAAATTCAAGAACATAAAATACCATCATACTATTTAATAATTAAAATACCGTGATGAGATATTTTGGCCATATCGCCCAGCTCTAGATTGGCACTATTAAAAAAACAGTGATTTACAACACTATATGTAACCTCTAGGGACAGGCTTAGGGTCAAGTTATCCACTGGTTGTCGTATATACTGTTGCCAATCCAGGGTCAGTGTATAGGCCAACAGCAGGCTATATGAATGCCTGTGTACATTCACAGTTTAACTTTTTCTCCCCTTCTTCAGAGTGCAGACACTCTCTTTTTGTATTTTGTTTTCCATTTGTCTTTCTGTTTAGGCTATTTCTCTCCTCCACCCCTTCTCTTCCTCTCCTTCAGGGAATAATTGTGAGTGGTCATATTACTCATTCAAGCGGAATGGCACAGTCATCACACACCTGGGTTCACAGAATGGGCACACACACACACAAACAACAACTCACACTCACTTTTGTGGATAAATAAAAATCCTTGAAATAAAGCCAGGCATTTGAGTGAACAGCCCAGTGTGGGTACTAGTTTGTACTCTGAGAGGATTTTGGCTATAAAGTATACAGCTTTTACCTAACATTAACCTAATTATCCTCACCTGCTATATGAATTATCCTAACATGATGTGTAAGTTCTCCTAACCTGCAACAAAAAGTCAAATCTGACAAAAGCAGTATCCCATCTAGTCAAAACCCTCTGACAGTGTGTCCGGTGGGGCAAGAGAGAGCACGCCCCCTAGAGAGGAGAGAAAGCACCTCCCCAAATGCCCAGCTCACCATCCTCCTCACACAATCACATCTGATTCCCACTGACAGGCCCAGGCAGACTGGAGCAAACACACACAAATCCACAGAGGTGCAAAGAGGCTTTGGGAGAGGTAATAGAAAAGAGAGTATGTGCTCCTCTCCATTTGTCAATGTGTGTCTTTCTGTATGAGTAAGTCTCTCTGTCTCTGTCTCTGTCTCTGTCTCTGTCTCTGTCTCTGTCTCTGTGAGTGCTGTATGCGCCGCATGGCCCCGCCTGCAGAAATCACAGAGAGAGAAAGGAAAATAAGGTAGAGCTCTGTTGTGGAGGGTGTTGAGTCCATACCCTATAGAGAAAACAGACATTCTGTTCTGCAAACTTATGGTGGAGGGTCTGTCACTGCTGAGATATATTCTTGGTCTGTGTTATATTAAGGCCACATGCCCTATTAGCTGATTTACTTGATGATTAATGCTCCCATTAAGCTGTCATGTAATAATAGCATACTTTCCTTCCAGAACCATTGGAGAAAATATATGGACACACCCTTATTTGTGTTAGCCCAGCTCCAGTACACCCGCTGTGAGTGTGTGTGTCTTGTGTTGTGTTGTGTAAGAGCATCTGTGAGTGTGTGTAAGCATATGTGCTAATCTGAACGTGTGTGTGTGTAATGTACACGATGTACTTACCATGACATGATACAATGCCAGGCCCTTGCGTAATCTGTCTCTCTATTCCCTGCCTGCCCTGCTGCCTACCAGGCTGGTTGTTTGTCTGGTCCAGACCCGGGACAATAGAAGGGAGAATGGCCTCTGCCTATTTGTCTATGTGCTCTGGTGTTTAAAGGCATTGTCCTTGTGGAGAGGCGACACCAATGGATCTATACCATGAACAGAGGGGGCTTTATCGGGTGAAGTCACAAGCCTGCCTTTGTCTTCTAGCTCATTGGCGGGGTTAAGGCCTCCCTTAGCCTTTAGCATGTGTGATGAAGAGAAAGAGTGGAGGCATGGCGGGAGTGAGATGTGTTGAAGGAGAGCCAACATTGAATTGTTTGTAGCAGACAGGGCCATGAGATTGAAACATTGTCAGTTTACAGCCTCCCCAGAGCCAATAACATCTCCTCATGTATGAGGAGTTCAAGGCCAATCCAGTCCCGAGGGCTAAAAACATGCTAAGCTAATGACAACTCTCAACAATAAAGGTACATCATAAAGAAAAGCTTTAGGTGGCTAAAGGGTCACTACTGAACCCTAACGGGTAAAGTTTAATGCGGTATTTCCTAGAAACCACAAAACTCTGCTTGCTACAATTACAAGAAATCCATGCTACGATGGCTAACGCTACAGTACAGAGGTAGGCCTAGCATAGGCTAACCTAGCCTCCTGTCTTTCTCAATTTGTAATAAATATTTAGCCTGAAGGTCTAGGTGAATGGAGTCAGACCTATAAAAACAAGAATATGCAGGCCTGACATATGCAGCAGCCCAGCTCCGGAGCTTCCACTGTTTTCACAAGACCTGATTACTTTCTGCTCACCAGGCAGCGGTTAATGGCAGAGGGAAGCACTACTGCGCAATACTGTACCTGGCCTGTCCTCACGTGAACCTGCTGTTCAGTAGCCATTTTGTTCTTAAAAGGCAATGCTGTTCCACCCATAAAAGCAGAGTTATAAATTATAGCTGGTGCTGGAGCTGGAGCTTAATCAACTAAGAGGATATTATCAAATGAATAGGGTCGGGTTGTGACTGAGTCAGGTGAAGTTTTGGGAATTGGTACATTTATTAGGTACTTCATTCTTGGCAATGGCCAGGTGACAGTTGGTAAAAGATAGGCCTAGTTCCAATCCATATCAAATGAGAAGTCTTTCTAATGAAAGCAGTGAACAAAAAGAAAACATTTACTAGAGACAACAATGACGTAGATATATAGATACATTAGCATGGATATTGATTGAGATAGATATTCATAACTGGAGAAGCAGCGACTCGATGAATAATTTCTGGCTCGCTGTAGGGGAGTTGAGGTAAGTTGAGCCACCCTAGTTTCTAGGAAAACTTACACAAAATTAATAGTTTGACCAAATATTTAGGAAGAGGTTACCATTTCTTGGAGTCTGTGAAGGAAGAATCCACATGGGAAAAGTGGTAAAGCAAGTTAGGTAAAAAAATATCTATATATTTTTTAACCAACTCAAATGAATTTATTGTGTTAGAAGTTTAACGAGGCTTGTATCTAAACCGAAGTAGATCATTTTAAGATTTTTCTATACATCAGTTGCTAAGCTTCAATATGAGGTCCTAAACCTAGCATGAAAGTGCAGCCTTTTAGCTTTGTGGGCTAATATAGTCAAAATGTTTGCCTTGTGGTAAGTTGAGCCAATGGTTGAGCCAATGCCAAGTTGAGCATATTGAAGTGTTTTCTTCCCAGGTGTAATGCAAGGCATTAATGCTGGGATATGAGGTAAGAACACGGTCTGGCCTCTGTTAATAGTGTTAAGCCTGTGTTAAAAGATGATGAAAAGGAAAGACAAAAAAGTGATTGTGTTGAATTGTGTTTGGGAAATAAAGATGGACAGGGTTTTTAAAAGCTAGATGTAATATTTAATTAAGTACAGAAATGTGTAAGCGGCTTAACTTATCCTGTCCCGCGACTCAACTTACCCCATACTCCATTAGTAAGTTGCGCCAAGAGACCACTTTTTTTGGACAAGCTATGTTTTCAAAAATGTAATGTTTACATGAATTCGGATTATTTCCAGGGATACACAACACCCTGAAATATATGTAGATATCTTTGTTAGAAAGAATACTATATTTCCCTTAACAGAGTGACGCTGAATGTAACAAAATGTCTCAGGTTACCCCACTCTCCCCTACTGCCCAGCTGATCGTGCCTAAGTTCATCATTAAGTCAAATCAATTTCCTCTCCCCCACACCCTGTCTCACCCTTTCTCTCTCTCCCTCCCCCCTCACCGGATAACCGCAACAGTCAACTAGGGCTGGCAGTGGAACAAACACGCGGCCGACAGCACAGCATCAACATTGTCAGTTTCCCCGCTCTCGATTCCCCATGCCAGATTCTCTAATTGCGTACATGTGCTCTGCTGCAGTGGTTTCCTCGAGTCTAAAACACAGCCACACACAGCAACACGCGGGACACCGCTGTGGGGAATTGAACAACAGAGGGAAATGGCAAAAATACAGTTCTGTTCCTGTGGCCTTGAGATTCTCAGTCATCGATGCACTTGAGAAATCAGAGCGATTCGACATCCTGGATGCATGGTACATGTTATGGGAAATCTAGCCTGATGGTTCCCTTGGTAACTGTCTCCAAAAAAAGCATGGAGTGGGTTAGGAGAGTGAGGGAAGGGGAGGTTGGAGTGGGGGGCCGAGGGCGAGTGCCTCACACCGTTTTACAGCTGTGGGGCTAATGGATCCTGTGACAGGTGCTGTTAAACTCACGCAGCTGGCAGACCACCAACGTAGCCCATCGCACATACCAAACACACCTAAGAAGGAAGCCAATCCGCAGAGGCTGAGTGGCCTTTTACAGTCAACTCCATGCGACTTCAGAGCCGCAAGAGACAATATGGTCGCCGACACTCAGAGCAGCCCCACAGCCCCAGAGCAGCCCCACTCAGAGCAGCCCCATCAGAGCAGCCCCCTGGATGTCCCACAACCAAAACAAAACCTGATGCCATAAACTGTACATTATTGATGGTGAAACATGAGCTACAGTGAGCTACAGTGTAGCAGCAGATCAGGTCAATCTGTGAGTCTGGTATTTAGAAGGCACTCCAAGGACAGCAATGGTATGCAACCTTTTGTGCAACTTCGAGTCAGAGAGGTAGCGGGTTTACAAGAGCTGCGATGAAGTCATTGATAAAGTGGTTACACTTTCCGTGACTTTTCGCTGAAGCCTTCTCGATGAAGCCTGCTTTCTTCAGGGGTAGTGCATGGCCTGATGAGTTGTAATGAGTTATAGCCTAACAAGTATGTCCTACCGTAACAACAAAATAGTGATATCAGTATTATGCCAAACAGATATGAGACACTAGTACTTTATAACTAGCCAAGTTTGTTGGTTCGAGAACATTTGATAGGTATCCATTTGTCAAGGGGCGTACTGTGTGTTAAGATACAGTGCTTTCAGAAAGTATTCACACCCCTTGACTTTGTTGTGTTACAGCCTGAAATAAAAAAAATATTAACTGGAGGTTTTGTGTCACTGACATACATACGACACCTCATAATGTAAGTACGTCTTTAGACATTTTTACAAATGAATTAAATATGAAAAGCTGAAATGGTCTTGAGTCAATAGGTATTCAGCCACTTTGTTTCGGCAAGCCTCAATAAGTTCAGGAGTAGAAATGTGCTTGACATGTCACGCAATAAGTTGCATGAACTCATGGACTAGCGTTTAATATGACGTTTGAATGACTACCTCGTCTCTGTACCCCACACAAATAATTATCTGTAAGGTCCCTCAGTCGAGCAGTGAATTTGAAACACATATTCAACCACAAAGACCAGGGAGGTTTTCCAATGCCTCGCAAAGAAGGGCACCTATTGGTAGATGGGTAAAAAAAAAAGTAAAAAGCAGGCATTGAATATCCCTTTGAGCATGGTGAAGTTATTAATTACACTTTGGATGGTGTATCAATACGCCCAGTCACTACAAAGATACAGGCGTCCTTCCTAACTCAGTTACTGGAGAGGAAGGATTTCCCCATGAGGCCAATGGTGACTAAAATAGTTTAATGGCTATGATCGGAGAAAACGGAGGATGGATCAACAACATTGTAGTTACACCACAATACTAACCTAAATGACAGAGTGGGAAAAAGGAAGCCTGTACAGTTTTGGAATAAACATGCATCCTGTTTGCAATAAGGCCCTAAAGTAAAACCAAAAAAAGCATTATCAATGAAAGAAATATTATGTCCTGAATACAAAGCGTTATGTTTGGGATAAATCCAACACAGTAAAAGGAAAACCTGGTTCAGTCTGCTTTCCAACAAACACTGGGAGACAGTGATTGTGGCCTAGTTACAGTTTTGACTTAAATCGGCTTGAAAATCTATGGCAAGAACTGATAATGGCAGTCTGGCAATGATCAACCACCAACTTGACAGACCTTGAAGAATTTTAAAAAGAATAATGTGCAAATATTGTACAATCCAGGTGTGCAAAGCTCTTACAGACTTACCCTGAAAGACTCACAGCTTCTAACATGTACTGACTCAGGGGTGTGAATAGTTATAGAAATAAGATATTCCTGTATTTATTTTTCAATACATTTGCAAAAATGTCTAAAAACATGTTTTCACTTTGTCATTATGAGGTATTGTCTGTAGATGGTCCAAAAAATATATTAAGTCAGGCTGTAATATGACAAAATGTGTAATAAGTCAAGAGGTATGACTATTTCTGTATTTTATGCTATTAGCTATTAGCTTACACCATAAGTACTTGTGTACAGAGCATAGAGATGGAGAGATGGAAAGGTAGAGATGGAAAGATTTGCTTTCGAGGACATATGTTACCACCAAAAAGCAGGTCCAAAAGAACACCCAAGCAATAAAAACACTGTTTAAATCCTTGTGTTAAACAACTGTGATACATAAAAATACCTGATGCTATTTCATAAAGACATAAAAAAGACCATCTGATGCAATTTCATCCAAGGCAGTGTCATTTAACGATATAATGTACATTCAATGCCAGGTCAAAAAGCATAACTGCACTACAACACACATTGCTATTGAACTCTGAGAGAGGGGAGCGGGACTGGTGTGGTCAAAGACGATTGGCCAAGACCTAGGAAGTGACGACAACATTTTCAGAGATGATAAAAACATATAAAAACTTTACATTAAAAAACAGATAGGCCTATACAGAAAGTGCAATTAACAACAAAAGAGAATCTAGCTACAAAGAAAATACAGCATTTTACAAGAAAGGAGGCTGTTCCATTTTTTATCTTCTAAATTCCATTCTGTTTTGGTTAGACAAGCTACTTTGAACCAAGTACTGCTCCATATTTTCTGCATTTTAATTGGAGGGTTGAGCCAAGTCATCCCTGTTGAGATGGGAGACCAGCAACTCCCCCTGCCACTTTCAGAACTCTCAATGTTGATGTGTAATGTCCAAACCCCTTCAATCCACATACTCCTCCTCAACAATGCAGAATTTGCAATCTGTCTTCGCCACCAGATTATTTTGATTCTCATACCTGTGCGGCTGAATGTACGCCTGCTCGTAAAACCCATGTGGAACACCAGGACCAACATGGCCCTTTGGAATTATGGTAATCATAACCTCAGATTGGTCTTGATTTTTGTTTTGTCTTGGGGATTCTCTTTGTTGTGTCTCAGTTATTCAAGTAAAAAAAGAGAACCACATTCAGTAAGCGCTACCAAAAGGAGAAACGGTGATGTTGCACAATGACAACTGTTGGGGATGAAAAATGTGTATTTCCACAGAAAGAAAAACATCAAAGATCTGTCTGTTACAAAACCCACATGCCTTAATTCCACTAAATCCCTGGTGCTTCGTGTGAGAACAAGTACAGTGAACAACATTACAGTTTGACTGGATGTTACAAGGAATCTAACTGTTCTTCCCAGCAAGCCCACATCGAGCACATCCGGTCTGCACATCTCCTTTTAAAAAAGGGCCACAAGGCTGAGAATCCAGCCCAGACCCAAAACAATGGACAAAAGCTCAATGGTGACATTTTCAGTGCAGGGATGAAGGAGTGGAAGAATGGAGGAGGGGGGGCAGTGCCACGGCCAAAGTCAGTAAATCATTACGGTAATGTGCAGCAGGCCTGCCATCTGAGCATCATACCCTGCTGGGAGCCCCAGAGGCTGCCTGGCTAACGAACACTGGGCCCACAGAAGAGCTACACTCACACAAAACGTTGTGGACATGCATAAACACAAACACACACATTCACAGCGGTACTCACAGATGTACGCACACACATAAAACATCCAGGCACGCACAGACACACACACACACTGATACACACATACACAAAAGCACTCAAAGTGCATGGAAACCTCCTCCTTGGGACCTCTGCTCCATATTACCACTGTGTCAACAGATAATAATGAATCAATTAGGGTTTTGTTAATTGACACGCACGTGTAATGGCTGGTGAATTTAAGCGCTGCTGGTGCCACTAAGAAAGGTCTCATCAAATGCAATTCTCCTTAATTCAAAAGAACAAATTAGTGGTAGCAGACACAGAGAGAGAAAGAGAGAGAGGGAGAACGAGGGAGAGATAAAGGGGCAGAGAGAGAGAGACAGACAAGGGTAATCAGACGGAAGGGTCATATGAAGGTATAGGATGAAAAGAGAAGCAGACAGGCCAGAGGGAGGAGGAGGAGGAGTGTGATCCTCTGTTCAACAAAAGCACTGATCCACAGACATCTGTATAACACATTTTTCCAGCCTGAGTTGTCTTTTTTCTCCCTCTCTTTCTCGTCTCCAATGGTAGACAGAGCAGGATGCAGGGACAAGACCAGAGGCAGGGCAGCCAAAGAGAGAGGTGGAGGAGGGGGTACTGTATTAGAGGAAGCCTCCAAAACACACTCACACACACAGCCACACGCACAGCCACACCCACACAAACACAGCGTCATTCTGTTTTTATGACAAGGCCGATGAGCACATCTGTCATACAGTCAGTGTATAATTTCAGTAAGCTTTTTATGCTATGTACTAGAAATACATATGTTTGTGTTTGTCTTTTCATTTACGGCTTGTAGCGGTATAACCGCGGGGGTTGATACTGAAATGTTGATATTGATTTTTGTTTGAGTGTTGTAAAACTTAATTGATCCTCCTTTATTTCATTCTGAGTGAAAAGTGTAACATCACACTAGGTGTAAATCTTTTTAGTACGCATTCACCATCACATGTACACGAAATGATCTTGTGAAATACATTTGAATTGTTATTGAAAAATGATTCCACTGTCTCGAGTACCATTTACCTTCTTATGAAATTGAGCACATTGACCAGATATTAAGTTAACTTTGAATCTGACCATAATTGAAACTGTACCGCCTACGGACTTTGATGTTAGTCTATATTGGAGAATACATGTGCTGGAGGACATCTGCAAGATGATGCTTGCTGTAAGGTTCTGCTTTTCATTTCTTCGTCAACCTTGTGTTCTTTTTCTTTGTGTTCTGGAACGTTGCCCTGTCTTTCCTTTTTGTTCATTGATTTCACCTGTGTTCGTTTCTCACCTGGTCTCATCAACTCCCTATTTAGTTCAGTTCTTTCTGTTTGTACAGTTTTTAGGTATTGTTTGTTTTTTTTGACTGACTACCCGTGTTTGACCATTGCCTGCGACCACGATTCCTGCCGTCTGCGAAGGATTAATAAACATCTGCCGCACATCTGCCGCACTCTGCGCGTGAATCTACACCTTGTTCTCCCTGAGTATTCATTACAGAATACCTCACCTAAATACGGAATGGATTCAGCGGCGCTACAGAGGCGCCTAACCCAGCAAAAGGAGCTTATGGAGGAAATGTGCCATCTTCTCCGCCAGCCTATCCCTACTCCTCCGATGCCAGGTATCGTAACCCATAGCACTCCTTCATTCATACCCATGGCTGGAAAGTATGACGGTTCACCTGGGAGATTTCAGGGATTTCTGATGCAATTCAGCAAATATATTGAGCACATCCCCACTAACTTCGCCACCGACAAGTGCAGGGTGGATTTTGTTGTCTCTACTCACAGGCAAAGCCCTAGATTGGGCCACCGCCATATGGACTGCCAACAGCACAGAACTCGGATCCGAGACCCATTTCTACACCCTCTTCAAGGAGGTATTCGATCACTCTCCCTCCGGTCGTCCTATAGGAGACCTCCTCATAGAACTTCAACAAGGACGCAATTCAGCTGCCGAGTATGCCCTCGAGTTCCGCTCCATGGCTGCAGGGGGTGGATGGAATGAGGCTGCTCTACTTACCGTCTACCGAAGAGGGCTCAACAGGGAACTTCAGGCGGAGCTGGCCTGTGGAGGTGACCTTCAGGATTCAAATCAATACATTCATATGTCCATCTCCTTCGGCGGTCGGCGATGAGGTGGTCTATGAACTCTGCCACCAAGGAACCCGAAACCTTCTCTTTCCATGATTCTTAAGTATAGGCCTTAAATCCGAATGGTTTGGGATAGGCTTAAAACAAAAATCTCAAAAACAACTTTCTATCGCTGGATTAAAAATTGCAACCTTTGGAATCAGAGGCAGATGCTTACATCCGTCCACATCCACAGCACCCTAGCAAAACCCAAACCTACTTGAAGGTAACAGCACTCACTGTTGCCCCTAGTGGCCGGTTTCCACACTCTCCAGACGTCCTCAGACATGGACGGATGTCGAATACTGACTCGTATCACGGGTGACCTGGCTGTCCTCTCTGCCTTCGTCCTGCATGCATAGCGTGTGTGTGTGTGTGTGTAGCGTACAGTACATGGCATGACTGTTTGTGTGGAGTGGTGGATTTTAAGTACTGTACGTTGAAGAAGCCAATTGGATACACAATATGTCAAGGCAAGAGAGAGCCAGGGAGAGAGAAAGTGAGTGAAAGGGAAAGCGAGTGGGGGAGAGAGAGAAAAAAACAAGATCATAAAAGGGGATTACAGTGCAGTTAAAGGAGGCTGGATGTCAGCCAAGGGTCGGGCCCCTTTCCAGCTGCAAATGTACAGGGGTGGAAAGAGCTACACAAACTGTACTGGGTAACCAAAGAGATATGAGGCCCACAAGAAAAGGAGGATGAGACTCAACACCTAAGGGTGGATGAGATCAGATACAGAGGGATGAGATCTCATTCCACCCAGTTTACCACCATTGCATGTTGATGCTAAGCAGCCGTTTTTATCTATATATATATTAAGTACCTTGCTGTGACTGTTTTCCATTTAAATGGTCAAAAAGAAACAAAAATAACGTCTTAACAAAGAGCAAATTCTCAAGCGAGAATTTAGATAGGACTGTCTGGGAGTGGTTTCAGTGTAAAAAACAAAAATTGTGCTGTTTTTAGGAGAGGTTTGGAACTCTTTTTCTTATTGGTCTTTTAACTATGGTGATGTCACCATGGAATACTAAAACTCCCTCCCAGCAAAACAGGCTGAAAATTCAGGCGGTCTTTTCAAACAGCTCTTACACTAAAAGGGCATCATCATAATTTGGACAATTTCACAGTATTATTCCAACCAAACATATATAAAATTGCACTGGGCCATTAAATAGCTGGTCGATCCATCCACAAATGCTCTTCATGAGCTGAGGCAATTAGTCTGGCTATAGATGTATCTCCTATTCAAAGACCTTGCCCCTCCTGCTCTCCCCACTCAAAGTGCACTTTCCTGGCATTTCCCCCCACCCTCCCCCCAATCCCTGTGTAACAATTGAATGAATGTTTGCAGACCGGGTAAGCCCTGTTCAGGCTGACATTTGACTTGCGCTAGCTACATACCCTAGCCTTACTAGCCTAGAGCCCACTCAGTAGGCTACAGCCTGGTTAGGCTAAATTTCATCACCTTGACTGACCTATTTAGTGTAGCCTACCTATCCCTAAGCGCTAGTGCACTCTTACCTAACAGCCTGGGCTACATCATCAACTTGACTGACATGTCCTATTTAGCCTAGCATACCTAGCGAATAGCAGCTTCAAACAGAACCGGTGTGGCGGGGTGAACCAAGATCCTTTTCTTCCCCTTTATCAGCACCTTCTATTAATAGTACCGTTGCTGTGATGTTTGAGTCCAGTATGTTCCACCAAACACAAGCCGGCCCACATCCCAGAGGCATGTCTGGCAGCTAGCGTGCTCACTGAACGCTAATGTATGGACGTGTATGTTGTAAATATGCAGTGCAGAGGCAGATAACAGGGGGAGGAAAGGGGGCAAGCTGAGAAGGTATTTCAGGAACATACTGTCTAGCTAGCTGTGCAAAGCGTCTGGAGGTGAGGGGCCAATCCAAATAGAAGAGTTAACAGACAGGTCAAGGGGTTATTCTCAGACGTTTGCTGAGAGGGTTGGAAACTGTAACACAGGGTTCCCCTACTAGCGGCCCGTGATTTTATTTAGCCCCCAAGTTTTCTGAGCAAAAAAAACAAAACGATAAAAGATCCCAGAATTGTTACACACGCACAAAAAGCTTATTTCTCGTACATTTTGTGCACAAATGTGTTTGTTTAGGACAACATTCCACTGGCCACAATCAACAGCCTTATCCACTCTATGCGAAGGAGATGTATCGTGCTGCATGAAGCAAATGGTGGTCACACCAGATACTGACTGGTTTTCTGATCCACTCCCCTACCTTTTTTACGATATTTGCAACCAACAGATGCATATCTGTATTTCCAGTCATGTGATATCCATAGATTAGAGCCTAATGGATTTATTTCAATTGACTGATATCCTTATTTGAACTGTAACTCAGTAAAATTGTAGAAATTGTTGTGTTTATGTTCAGTATGTATATATATACAGTGGGGAGAACAAGTATTTGATACACTGCCGATTTTGCAGGTTTTCCTTCTTACAAAGCATGTAGAGGTCTGTAATTTCTATCGTACCTATGATAAAAATTAAAATCACTTGGAGCTGATTTGCTTTTCTTTCAAAAACTAAACTAAACTACTAAAATCCAGAAAATCACATTGTATGATTTTTAAGTAATTAATTTGCATTTTATTGCATGACATAAGTATTTGATACATCAGAAAAGCAGAACTTAATATTTGGTACAGAAACCTTTGTTTGCAATTACAGAGATCATACGTTTCCTGTAGTTCTTGAACAGGTTTGCACACACTGCAGCAGGGATTTTGGCCCACTCCTCCATACAGACCTTCTCCAGATCCTTCAGGTTTCGGGGCTGTCGCTGGGCAAAACGGACTTTCAGCTCCCTCCAAAGATTTTCTATTGGGTTCAGGTCTGGAGACTGGCTAGGCCACTCCAGGACCTTGAGATGCTTCTTACGGAGCCACTCCTTAGATGCCCTGGCTGTGTGTTTCGGGTCGTTGTCATGCTGGAAGACCCAGCCACGACCCATCTTCAATGCTCTTACTGAGGGAAGGAGGTTGTTGGCCAAGATCTCGCGATACATGGCCCCATCCATCCTCCCCTCAATACGGTGCAGTCGTCCTGTCCCCTTTGCAGAAAAGCATCCCCAAAGAATGATGTTTCCACCTCCATGCTTCACGGTTGGGATGGTGATCTTGGGGTTGTACTCATCCTTCTTCTTCCTCTAAACACGGCGAGTGAAGTTTAGACCAAAAAGCTCTATTTTTGTATCATCAGACCACATGACCTTCTCCCATTCCTCCTCTGGATCATCCAGATGGTCATTGGCAAACTTTAGACGGGCCTGGACATGCGCTGGCTTGAGCAGGGGGACCTTGTGTGCGCTGTAGGATTTTAATCCATGACGGCGTAGTGTGTTACTAATGGTTTTCTTTGAGACTGTGGTCCCAGCTCTCTTCAGGTCATTGACCAGGTCCTGCCGTGTAGTTCTGGGCTGATCCCTCACCTTCCTCATGATCATTGATGCCCCACGAGGTGAGATCTTGCATGGAGCCCCAGACCGAGGTTGATTGACCGTCATCTTGAACTTCTTCCATTTTCTAATAATTGCGCCAACAGTTGTTGCCTTCTCACCAAGCTGCTTGCCTATTGTCCTGTAGCCCATCCCAGCCTTGTGCAGGTCTACACTTTTATCCCTGATGTCCTTACACAGCTCTCTGGTCTTGGCCATTGTAGAGAGTTTGGAGTCTGTTTGATTGAGTGTGTGGACAGGTGTCTTTTATACAGGTAACGAGTTCAAACAGGTGCAGTTAATACAGGTAATGAGTGGAGAACAGGAGGGCTTCTTAAAGAAAAACTAACAGGTCTGTGAGAGCCGGAATTCTTACTGGTTGGTAGGTGATCAAATACTTATGTCATGCAATAAAATGCAAATGAATTACTTAAAAATCATACAATGTGATTTTCTGGATTTTTGTTTTAGGTTCCGTCTCTCACAGTTGAAGTGTACCTATGATAAAAAATTACAGACCTCTACATGCTTTGTAAGTAGGAAACACTGCCGATTTTGCAGGTTATCAAATACTTGTTCTCCCCATATATATATATACACACACACAGACACACAACCGTTCAAAAGTTTGGGGTCACTTAGAAATGTCCTAGTTTGTGAAAGAAAAGCAAATCAGCTCCAAGTGATTTTAAAGTAAGATATATGTGATTGTATACGGATGTAAGGAAGGCTTGAAATTATTACGTTTTAGTCAAATATTATATCTATTTGGGCTCCGTGCGGTCAACTTGCAGTCTACAAATCATTTGTGATGATCTTCTGGCCCCCTGACCATCCGCTCAAGAAAAGAATCAGCCTGCGTCTAGTTGATGATCCCTGCTGTAGCAGGACAACCACGCACGCACGCACGCACGCACGCACGCACGCACGCACGCACGCACGCACACACACACACACACACACACACACACACACACACACACACACACACACACACACACATCCTGAATCAGCAGCAAGGGACACACACTCACTCTCAGGGGTGTGGCACCGACAGTGGCACACTTTGCACCCGGCTAACCTTGGCAGGGGATTCCATGAGGTGCTTTGCCAAAAGGCACGTGGGGCACTTTATTGGCTGAAGGGTTATGCAATGATGATAACACACCGGAGCTGGCAGGCAGAGGCATGCATGGGCAGAAAGAGAGGGCGGAAGAGCGAGTGAGGGGGGTCCAGGAACTACAGGAACATCATTAACCATGGACCTGTCCTCCTTTGTAGCGGGCTCTGGCAGGAAGGTGGAATGGATAAAGGATCATGAATAAAGGATACTAGACCCACGGTGACAAAGGTCTACGTTTAATGAGAAGGTGCAGAACATGGCTGACTGATCTGGAACGCTTCCAAATACCAACGTTAGGTTATCCATTCATCTCTCCCCTACCTGTGTGCGGGGAAAATAAATACGGATGTGTGATTTTGGTTTTACTATCCTCATAGGGACCAGAAGTCCTAACAAGGATAGTAAAACAAGGAAAATTTGCCGGTCCCCACAAGCAAAAATCCTATTTTAGGCTTAGGGGTTAGATTTACAATGGGTTAGGGTTAGAATTAGGGTTAGGGGATAGGTTGAGGAGTTAGGGTTAGGTTAAGGGTTAGGTATTAGGAACAAAGCTCAGAGTGGTAGATGCACCTTACAATGACAATGCATGAACCCCTGGGAAAATGCACTCCGCTTTGTGACAGGCAGGATGAGGAACCCTGACCCACACGCACAAGCCTCAGGGAACACAGGTCAGCATAGAAGATTAGGGTTAAGCACCACCTCAAAGGTTAAGGTGAGGCACCCCACCCCAAAGGTTAAGGTGAGGCACCCCACCCCAGTAAGGTTAAGGCTAGAGTTCAGGCAAAGAAGAACGGAGACATGCGAGGGCGCCGACAGTAACAGGGAGAGAACCCTCACAGAGGCCGTTATGTCCTTCCTTCCAAAAGGTCAGCTACGGTTGCGAAGGAGGGTCATCAGGCGAAAGCAGCAGTTGGCCGCGCAACCGTCGCCTCTGACAGGTGACGTCAGTGTCTGGCATTTTTTTTTCTTGCTTAGACTGTTAGATGCATCCCTGCTATGATCCATGCATGAATCAGTGGCACTCCGCTTGACCGTCAACACACCGGAGAATGAGAGCCCAAGCGTGGACTATTCGGCCCCCCATTGTTCCAGTCCAGATTTATATACCCACCCAGAAAGGTCAGATGGAGAGCCGCACCATTGTTATGCCCCCTGCCTGCTATGAGAGCGAGCCACTGAGCCTGCAAGCCCTTGTGTGCGTGTCTGTCTAGCTATCCGTCGGGTGGCCCCTCCCTCGCCGCAACCTAAGCCCGAGCTCCTTGAAACTCAGCCCGCAGCTACGTTCCTCTGCATCACCACATTGACCCTCACCGAGGGAGACTGGGGCGACGAGGAGCAACAGACTGACCACGCAGTGCGCCCACACACCCACACACACACAACGTGGCCCCTTAGGTCCAAAACATTGCCTTTCCTGTGTCTGCACATGTCTGTACATGTCTGTACATGTCTGCACATGTCTGTGTGGCTGAGTGGAACAAGTGGGAAGGAAGGTGAGTAAGTAGAAGAGAGGAGAAAAGAGAAAAAGCAGGGAAATGGAAAAACACAACAAGCAAAAAATAAAAAAAACTCAGGGCAAGCACCCGTCCACCTTATGGCTATCACATCGGCAGAGGCACAGAAGGGGAGTAGAGCTGCAACGCGTTTCGTCCTTCTCGGACTCCTCAGGTAGCAGAGACGAAAAGAAAAAAAATCTATCTACAAATAAACTCAAAGTAAATAAAGGTCATGGCAAAAAAAAGTTTCCAAATTGGCCCAAAGTGCAGAAGGTCCTCTGTGAAGAAACAGAAGAAGTGCTGCTAATCCCATCCAGTTAGAAAACAATTAGAGGTTGGAGAAAGCAGCTCTTCTCTCCTTGACTGAGGGTTAGGGAAAATAGGTTTTTGTTTGGTACCCTCAAGGATAGTGTGTGTGTGTGTGTGTGTGTGTGTGTGTGTGTGTGTGTGTGTGTGTGTGTGTGTGTGTGTGTGTGTGTGTGTGTGTGTGTGTGTGTGTGTGTGTGTGTGTGTGCGCAAAAGTCCCCAAATAGATAGTAAAACAAGGAAGATTCTCCCTCGTGGGAACATTTCCCAGGTCTCCATGAGGACAAAAGGGTTAGGGTTGTAACCCTATTTTAGGGTTAGGATTACAATTAGTATTGGAGTTAAGGGTTAGGTTTAGGGGTTAATGTTTGGGTTAGGGCAAGGGTTAGGCTTAAGGTTAGGGGAAATAGGATGATGTGTCTTGTGTGTGTGCTTTTACGTGTTCATCTGCCTGTGTTATGCATGTGGTTGAGTGTATCCACTGTGCCAAATGAGTCGTTCCCTCCCATGGCTTTGCCTGGATATACAGAAAACCTATCCCACATGCTCGTAACAACTCCAAACAGAAACTATTAACCGACGGACCTCTGTGTGCATACCACACGGGTTACTGGATGTGTGAGTGACCCTGTGTGTTAGCGCGGCCTCTCTCTCTCCCTCCTTCCTCCCTCTGTGTGTGAATTAAAGCGCTTCCCTCTATTCTTCTTGCGGTGCTGTGACCTATAGCAACCCTGTTTACTGGAGGGTTCCACAGCTCATTTGTGTGGTGAGCGTGCCGGAGGGAGGCTGAGAAAGCGGAATACTTGTGGCTGTCAACAAAAGACACGGAATGCCCTCTCTAAACTAGCTAGCTAACGATGCCCACCGCTAGCCTCCAGTTGCCACATACGTCCTTATCTCTTCCCTCCCCCTCCTTCTTTTTCTTTATTTTTTCCCCCATGCTTTCTCTTAACTTGGGTTACTAGTCTGGTCTTGATTACAGCGGTATACACTGTATACAAAGCTTTGTGACACTGTTTATTGCAGTTTGGACGTAACAAACACGTTAAATATGGCTATCCTAGCTGTACAAAATAGCCCAAAGTGACCCGGACGACAATGTGTCTTTTCTTGGTGGAATCAAGCTTTTGAAATCAAGACCAGCTCTTTGCACCATCACTGCACTTTTCATTATTACTCAAGCAAGGAACAAAGTGTTTCGCCGAGCCCTCAATCCCTTACCCACACTCATGCGTGTGTGTGCGCCACACACACACACACACACACACACACACACACACACACAACACACAGAGAGTGAGCCAGCATGTTCTTACGTCTCAGGGTAAAATTACCCAGTTCTTCCCTGATTATTTCCAGACTTACTGTATTACTTATCTACAGAGAGTGTTACTTATAAAGATTCACTGTTAAACAGCAACGACCCTCTTTTGTCCTCAGCTACACACAATACGTACTTATCCATGCTATGATATCCTTATCTCTAATCCTATAAGGCTGAGCCCACACAAAGTCAAAAGGAAAACACACATCACAATCGGGAGTAGGGACACTGAAAGCAGAGTGGTCCAACCAGGTCCCACTCTCCAAACAGTTCCTTTTATTCTGTTCAAAGACAAGACTAGACTGATTGTATAGCGTGGTCGCCCGACTGTTTGAGCAGGGTCTCAAGTTCATATCACTCCCTCCCGGCTGCACCTGTTTTTTTGTTTTACTTCAACGGACACCGCCGGAGGGGAATGAAAGAGAGAGAGAAAAAACGTTCCCATACATCCATCCAGAGTGAAACTTGTTTTTATGCAGAGCAACTTTGTTGGTGTCGGTTCTTATTGAACATTAGGAAGAATTGTTGGAATGTGAAAAATATGGCAAATTCAATGTATACAATTGTGCAACAAAAAGTGATTTATGGTTAATAAATAATGTTTAATAAATAAATTAATAAAAACCATGACCAATGCCATGACCAACAACCACGAGACGAGACCAGTCTTGATTAGCATAAGAAACCAGGTTATAGTTTCCGCCAGCATGTCTTTGAGGTACAGTACATTATTTTGTAAAGCGCCAGAAGGCAAATTTCTCTTTATTTTTTTATTTACTTTGTCAGCCGAACAAAATAGCGCTATTGTTCATGTTGTATGACTGGAACTATTCATCTTTCAAAGAGATATTAATAATGACCTTTTGGAAATGCTCCACATTGTCAAGAATTACCGTTGGATGATGGATGGGGCGGAAGGTAGACTAAAGTTTAAGAGCGTTGGGACAGTAACCATAAGGTTGATGGTTCAAATCCCGAGACGTCTAGATAAAAAAGCTGCCGATGTGCCCTTGAGCTAGGCACTTAACCCTAATTACTCTGGATAAGATCATCTGAGTAGAACACTCTAGGAGCTCATAACCAATTTTTCGACAGACAGACAAGCTGTCTTCATCCTCTGTGGAGATGGAGGAACCTTCCAGAAGGACAACCATCTCTAGAGCACTCCAACAATCAGGCCTTTATGGTAGAGTGGCCAGACGGAAGCCACTGCTCAGTTAAAGGCACATGACAACCAACTTGGAGTTTGCCAAAAGGCACCTAAAGGACTCTCAGACCATGAGAAACAAGACTCTCTGGTCTGATGAAAGCAAGATTGAACTTTATGGCCTGAATGCCAAGCATCACATCTGGAGGAAACCTGGTAACATCCCTACAGTGAAGCATGGTGGTGGCAGCATCATGCTGTGGGGATGTTTTTCAGCGGCAGGGACGGGGAGACTAGTCAGGATCGAAGGAAAGATGAACGGAGAGATCCTTGATGTAAACCTGCTCCAGAGCGCTCAGGACCTCAGACTGGGGCGAAGGTTCACCTTCCAACATGACAATGACCCTAAGCACACAGCCAAGACAACGCAGGAGTGGCTTCGGGACAAGTCTCTGAATGTTCTTGAGTGGCCCAGCCAGAGCCCGGACTTGAATCCGATCGAACATCTCTGGAGAGACCTGAAAATAGCTCTGCAGCGATGCTCCCCATCCAACCTGACAGAGGATCTACAGAGAAGAATGGGAGAAACTCCCCAAATACAGGTGTGCCAAGCTTGTAGCGTCATACCCAAGAAGACTCAATGCTGTAATCGCTGCCAAAGGTGCATCAACAAAGTAGTGAGTAAAGGGTCTGAATAATTATGTCAATGTGATATTTGAGTAGATTTTTTTTATACATTTGCTAAAACTTCTCAAAACCAGTTTTTGCTTTGTCATTATGTGTGTAGATTGATGAGAAAAAAAACAATTTAATACATTTTAGAATAAGACTGTACCGTAACAAAATGTGGAAAAAGTCAAGGGGTCTAAATACTTTCTGAATGTACTGTACATGCCTGTATGCCTATTTAAAATGCCTATTCAACCCCTGTTGCTTGTAGGGCTACAGCCTATCTAGAAGCAGTCAGGATATAATGCAGTTGGAAATTGACAGAAGACCTTAATTCGATAATTTGGGAGAGTATTCATTAACAAAAATAAAAAGATAGGCCTATTTAAACAATGAAAAGTTTTTATGTGTGTTTCCCATAAGAAATATGCACCGGTAGCCTATGTAACAGTGTTGCTTTCATCCCTCTCCTCACCCCAACATGGGCTCGAACCAGGGACTCTGTGAACACAACAACTGCCTCCCACGAAGCATCGTTACCTATCGCTCCACAAAAAACGTGGCTATTGCAGAGCAAGGGAAACAAATACTTCAAGGTCTCAGAGCGAGCGACGTCACCGATTGACACGCTTTTAGCGAGCACCGTTAACTAGCTAGGCATTTCACACCGGTTACACTTACACAAGTGTAGCTTGTTGTTATTGTTGGTCAGTCATAGCTGCGCTACAGTCAGAGGCTCCATGTGGGAGATTTCTAATCAATGTAAAAAATATTACAATTATGGAATTAAGTTGGCGAAATGAGAAGGAGTAGGCTACAATGATCAACCAACAGGTAGGCTGTTGTTTCATATGAATGGAGTTGTTGTAGACAATTACGGGGAGCGCAGAAAAATTGCCTCAATTAGCCTTGCTACTTTAGCTAGCTACTTGGCTAACTTAGCTTGGCTACTTTAGTTAGCTAGCTGACTAGCTTCTTTACAACGATTTGATGCAGTCAAGACAGGCACTACCAGATGGTATGATAGATAACCTATGGCAGCAACAACCTACTTTCTCTCTCTCTTTCTCCCTCTGTGCCTAACACAGACTGTCACACACACCGGCCTCTGCTCCTCTGAAACAAGCACAGTCTCCATTGTAATAAACAAACAAAACAAAAAAATCCTTTAAATATGTGTATTTCGACTATCTGGACATCTCCTAAAATATGATGATATGTTTTGAATAGTGAAATCATTTCAAATACCCACCCCTACACCATTCACCAACCTGCAATCCACTCATGCAAATTACATGCCACTGGTGGAAAACTTCAGCCTGTTAGTGAATTACGCTAACCAGACACTGCAGTCAGTCACCTGGATAAATGAGGGCCACCAAGCACTCTACAATGACTGTGTCAATTTCCTCCTCACTCTCCCTCTGTCACTTTTTCAGAGCTATCAGAGACAAGGCTATCACAGCCCGCTCATGTAAAACAATTCAAAGGGATTGTCAGTCCCTGCTCTGTGTCCCCGTTGTGGTTTTAATGGCTGTCAATCTCGTGAGCTAGCATGGACGTTTCTACCTTGAGAGACAGAGCGCTATAGTGTCAGCAATGAGTGGTTGAAGGCCCCTCATAATAAATGAGGTGTGGGGGCATGAGTGTTGAGGGCCTGGCTCCAAAATAATGTGTTTGACCTCATTCTGACCACAGAGCTTTTAAGTTTTTGCAATTCAAGAAAAACATGCTGTTGTAGCTGAAATTCTCATGCAATTGTTTGCCTATGAAAGGCGGTAGGTAGCCTAGAGGTTAGAGCGTTGGGCCAGTAACCCAAAGGTTGGTGGATCGAATCCCCAGAGCTGACAAGGTAAAAATCTGTCGTTCAGCCCCTGAACAAGGCAGTTAACCCACTGTTCCTAGGCTGTCACTGTAAATAATAATTAGTTCTTAACTGACTTGCCTAGTTAAATAAAAAATTGCTGAAGCTTCAGTTTAACTTATGGATGTTCTCAAAGAGAGGGAAAGGGCTGAATGGAAGTAAACTTCCTTTTGACGTGGAAAAACAAACAACTACCCCACCGGAAAGGATACCAGGCTCTGGCGGAGGGCACTTGCCATGACAACCAGGCACCAGCAGCTGTTCCAGAGCCCATAAGCCCCTTATGAAGAGGGCCTCAAAGGACGGGTGGTGTGGTGTCAGGGCAACCCTAGCTAGTCCCATGGTAGGGTGGGTATTGTTTGCCCATATGCCCCACTTCCATAAAGTAATGTGTTTCACACATTGACTTTAACATTGACACTTAAGTCCAATCAAAAAGATACCATGTCAGCCTGAGACCATATGAGATTAACAGAATAGAATATCATATTTGCATTATACTATCTAGTCTGCATGACATTATAAATAGAATGAAAAAGACTTGATAATATCTCCATTAATACAATTGTTTCTGATATTTCCCATAGCAGACCCAAGCTTTCATTTCACTTAAAAGGCTACTGTTGTTTGTCTTTTTCTGGGCTAGTCTAGTCGCAACAGGACGTTGCGGCGGTAACAAAAGTTCAGTTTGAACTCGACGACTGCAGTGTCTTAGCAAACCTTGGGTTCACGGACTCAACCAACTTCTTTATGACCCATGTCACACAGCCTACTCCGCAACCAAAAGAAAGTGAAAACATGTCAATTGGTTGTAAGCAGAGGAGAAGCATAGCGTCATCTGTCATTGTGCTTCATGTTAAATGAGAACTTGTTCTCAACTAGCCTACCTGGTTAAATAAAGGTGAAATAAAATAAAAAAATAAAGCACAGTCTGTACTGTGTCAATATGAAATAGCAGATTAGGTGCAATTGACGCCATACCTCCCATGGGTTTGTAGACTAAACAAAGCAGTCATTGTCCTTCCATCCCCATTCTGTGGCTTACTAGGCCCCATCTCCAGACGTTAACCTCAACGAAATGATCTTGAACTAACCGTGACCCCGGACCATCCCAGCCAATCAGCTCAGGTTACAATAAAAATAGAGCCGTGAAAGTGAAGCTATCATAACAAAGAGTAAAATGACTCAACGCTACACCATAAACACTCCATCTACCAACCAACAGTTTACTCTTCATCTGGTGCTCTCTGGTTGACCCATATTTCTTTCTCTAATACTTTGTTGAGGTATTTCCTGGACTGCTGACTTTGGGGAGAGGTAGCCAAGCCAACCACTTCCCTCTGTTCAATGACGGAGCTGACTAATAAAACCACAAAACTAGTCAACAGCACCCACTGCCTTGCCTCACTGCAACCTAACATTATAGCATTGCACTGTTGATCCGACACCGCAACCTAACATTATAGCATTGCGCTGTTGATCCGACACTGCAACCTAACATTATAGCATTGCACTGTTGATCCTGCTCTGCAACCTAACATTATAGCATTGCACTGTTGATCCTGCTCTGCAACCTAACATTATAGCATTGCACTGTTGATCCTGCTCTGCAACCTAACATTATAGCATTGCACTGTTGATCCGACACCGCAAACTAACATTATAGCATTGCACTGTTGATCCTGCTCTGCAACCTAACATTATAGCATTGCACTGTTGATCCGACACCGCAACCTAACATTATAGCATTGCACTGTTGATCCTGCTCTGCAACCTAACATTATAGCATTGCACTGTTGATCCGACACTGCAACCTAACATTATAGCATTGCACTATTTATCCGACACTGCAACCTAACATTATAGCATTGCACTGTTGATCCGACACTGCAACCTAACTTTATAGCATTGCACTATTGATCCGACACTGCAACCTAACATTATAGCATTGCACTATTGATCCGACACCGCAACCTAACATTATAGCATTGCACTGTTGATCCGACACTGCAACCTAACATTATAGCATTGCACTGTTGATCCTGCTCTGCAACCTCACATTATAGCATTGCACTGTTGATCCGACACCGCAACCTAACATTATAGCATTGCACTGTTGATCCTGCTCTGCAACCTAACATTATAGCATTGCACTGTTGATCCTGCTCTGCAACCTAACATTATAGCATTGCACTGTTGATCCTGCTCTGCAACCTAACATTATAGCATTGCACTGTTGATCCTGCTCTGCAACCTAACATTATAGCATTGCACTGTTGATCCTGCTCTGCAACCTAACATTATAGCATTGCACTGTTGATCCTGCTCTGCAACCTAACATTATAGCATTGCACTGTTGATCCTGCTCTGCAACCTAACATTATAGCATTGCACTGTTAATCCTGCTCTGCAACCTAACATTATAGCATTGCACTGTTGACCCTGCTCTGCAACCTAACATTATAGCATTGCACTATTGATCCTGCTCTGCAACCTAACATTATAGCATTGCACTGTTGATCCTGCTCTGCAACCTAACATTATAGCATTGCACTATTGATCCTGCTCTGCAACCTAACATTTATAGCATTGCACTGTTGATCCTACACTACTCAGAACCTTCATCATTGTAGCCACTTGCTCTGCATGCACAGATCAACCAAATTTTATATGGCAATAATACTTTCAGTACACTGCAACCAAAACGTATATTACAGGTGTATTACCAATATACAGTGCTTTTGGAAAATATTCGGACCTCTTGACTATTTCCACATTTTGTTACATCACAGCCTTATTCTAAAATGGATTAAATTAAATTAAATCCTCGGCAATCTACACACAATACCCCATAATGACAAAGCAAAAACTGTTTTTTAGAAATGTTTGCAAATCTATAAAAGATAAAAAACAGAAATACCTTATTTACATAAGTATTCAACCACTTTGCTATGAGACACGAAATTGAGCTCAGGTGCATCCTGTTTCCATTGATCATCCTTGAGATGTTTCTAAAACTTGATTGGAGTCCACCTGTGGTAAATTCAATTGATTGGACATGATTTGGAAAGACACACATTTGTCTGTATAATGTACCACAGTTGACAGTGCATGTTGGATCAAGAACCAAGCCATGCGGTCGAAGGAATTGTCTGTAGAGCTCCGAGACAGGATTGTGTCGAGGCACAGATCTGGGGAAGGGTACCAAAACATTTCTGCAGCATTGAAGGTCCCCAGGAGCACAGCGACCTCTATCATTCTTGAATGGAAGATGTTAGGAACCACCAAGACTCTTCTTAGAGCTGGCTGCCCGGCCAAACTGAGCAATCAGGGGAGAAGGGCCTTGGTCAGGGAGGTGACCAAGAACCTGATGGTCACTCTGACAGAGCTCTAGATTTCCTCTGTAGAGATGGGAGAGCCTTCCAGAAGGACAACCATCTCTGCAGCACTCCACCAATTTTATTTTTATTATTTCACTTTTATTTAACCAGGTAGGCCAGTTGAGAACAAGTTATCATTTACAACTGCGATCTGGCAAAGATAAAGCAAAGCAGTGTGACACAAACAACACAGTTACACATGGAAAAAACAAACATACAGTCAATAACACAATAGAAAAATCGATATACAGTGTGTGCAAATGTAGTAAGATTAGGGAGGTAAGGCAATAAATAGGCCATAGTGGTGAAATAATTACAATTTAGCATTAACACTGAAGTGATAGATGTGCAGAAGATGATGTGCAGAAGACGATGTGCAAGTAGAGATACTGGGCTGCAAAGGAGCAAAAAAATGAATAACAATATGGGGATGAGGTAGTTGGGTGGGCTATTTACAGATGGGCTGTGTACAGGTACAATGATCGGTAAGCTGTCTGACAGCTGATGCTTAACATTAGTGAGGGAGATAAAAGTCCATTCAGGCCTTTATGGTAGAGTGGCCAGACACTAGCCACTCCTCGGTAAAAGGCACATGACAGCCCACTTGTAGTTTGACAAAAGGCACCTAAAGGCTCTCAGACCATGAGAAACAAGATTCTCTGGTCTGATGAAAGCAAGATTGAACTCTTTGGCATGAATGCCAAGAATCATGTCTGGAGGAAACCTGGCACCATCCCTAAGGTGAAGCATGGTGGTGGCAGCATCATGTTGTGGGGATGTTTTTCAGCAGCAGGGACTGGGAGACTAGTTAGGATCGAGGCAAAGATGAATGGAGCAAAGTACAGAGAGATCCTTGATGAAAATCTGCTCCAGAGCACTCAGGACCTCAGACTTACCTTCCAACAGGACAACGACCCGAAGCACACAGCCAAGACAACTCAGGAGTGGCTTCGGGGACAAGTCTCTGAATGTCCTTGAGTAGCCCAGCCAGAGCCTGGACTTGAACCCGATTGAACATCTCTGGAGAAACCTGAAAATAGCTGTGCAGCAACGCTCCCCATCCAACCTGGCAGAGCTTGAGAGGATCTGCAGAGAAGAATGGGAGAAACTCCGCAAATATGGGTCTGCCAAGTTTGTGGCGTCATACCCAAGAAGACTTGATGCTGTAATCGCTGCCAAAGGTGCATCAACAAAGGACTGAGTACTTACGTAAATGTGATATTTTTTTTATTTTTTTTATACATTTCCACAAATGTCTAAAAACCTGGTTTTGCTTTGTCATTCTGGGGTATTGTGTGTAGATTGATGAGGAAAACAATTTAATCAATGTTAGAATAAGGCTGTAACGTAACAAAATGTGGAAAAAGTCAATGGATCTGAATACTTTAGGCACTATATCTCTCTCATATTCCGAACCTCTTAAATAATTATTATTTCCTGTCTAGACAAAAAATAAATAACTTACCAGAAAAAATTGGATCCACTTGATTTCCAGGTGAAATTTCTTGTTAAAATGTCACAACCTGGAATAGAAATGACAATTACATTTAAATGCCACTGAAGTATGTATTTGTGTGGATATATCCTCATAGCTTTGGTTTAAATGTCACGTCTCTAAGCATTGTAATGCAGCAGGAAAAAAATACATCTGTGTAAGTGTCTTTCCAGTAAAGTATAGACTTAAAATGCCCATCTGAAAAATGAATTTCTCTCAAGTGTAGAGTCAAGGTTCAGAATGCATCCGGTCCAAAAATATCCACTGGGATTACAGTGAGCCATGTGGTGAATCATACTGTTGGAGATTCAGGCGACCCAAAGACTGGCATCACTCCCACTGTATGCTAAATGCATCCTAACTCAGTTCTACTGAAAAAATACTGTAGCTTGCTTCCTCCATTGTCCCAGCTGAGAGAAGGGGTGAGTGTACAGGGAGACAGGGTTTTATTCTGGATCAAAAAGGGTCTTCAGTGGTGGCCGTGGCAAGGGGCTTGTTTGGCCTGGCTGAATCTTAGAAAAAAAAATCTCTAATTTCTCCATGGAGAATTAAAATAAAATTAAGTTTGGACTTAAAGGACCTGAAAAAACATAAAACCTTTTTTTTCTTTTTTAATCGCTCAGGCGCTCAGATTTCAATGGAAGCAAAATCCTTGGGAGAGAAAGAGAGAGTAAGTAATGCTAACAGCGCCAATAGTGACAGATGGGCATGGAGTGGCGATACACTCTGACTCTCCCACCTGAGAGGCACGAGTGAGGGATCTGTGTCACCACTGCTCCATCCTCCGGCGCATGTCCTCTCATTTTCTCTGACAGATCCTCCACTACAGTCAAACACATTCACTTTGAACTGCACCCTCTCCCACTCTTCTCCCTCTGAAAACACACATCAAGCTGTTTCTCACCAACTACAACCGCTAGCGATTCGCTAACACATCCCTGCACCACACTACACTGCACATACAACATGCTAACTGTTCCATATAGCCCAGTGACTTCACATTTTGTCACACAATGTTCAAAATATAAAGAATGCTCTTTTTCCATCAAATGAGAAAACTATTCAAGACGAAAGCTAGACAATCACCAAACTGCTCACTGTGCCGTCAGGGGGATCCTCGCACATTTTTCCATATGGTTCGATGATAACGTGATAACCTCACGTTGGCAGGCTCCTAGTTCCTTAAACAGACAGCAGTGCCTGCTGTCATTCATGGGCAATATTCACATGAAAATATCTGTAGCACGTATGCATGGTGCTAGTGTAGAGCAGACAAGGTGACCCATGGCCATGGCCAAAGATAGCTCCTTGTGCTGTGCATTTGTGTGCTACGCAAACATGTCAATGACCTTATGCCCATACAGACGGCAAAGCTCCCACTAAACCTATCCCACTCCCTCCTCCCCATTTCCAACCACCAAAACCTGATATCTGCACCTGTGGAGTCATAAACACTGCACTAGAACAGGGGAAAATAAACCCCTCTCTCCCTTCTGCCTTTTATTCTGGTCTACTGTACTAACATAGCTCACAGATATTTCAAGTCGTTCTCTCTAGCAAAAGGATTAGTGGCCTCAGAGACGCATAGAACGACAACTGTTGACAAATCCACCCGATTAAACAGCTCAATACGCCTGAGGTATGAAAGGCCAAGTGTTCTCCAGGCACACTATACATTCAATAAGGACAAGGGTTAGCTGAGAATACTTGATTTCGGTGATCCGTGTGTGTTCTGGCTAGCCAGGGACAGGCAACAAGTAGTTGAAGGTTCAGGAGGGGTGGCAATCAGAGGGAGCTGCAAAGGGTGGGGTTTGAAGGGGGGGTCAGCTGGTCAAAGCAAACCTCTACAGTGAATTTCATGTGGCCAGCTTTCCTCTAAAAGGCTTTCCATCTTAATCCTCCAGCCAAATGGAGGTGTCTAACCTAACGCTTAGCCTATTGCTCTTTACATTGGTCGTCTTAGGTACATTTGTTCAGTAATGTAAGCGGATGGTGCAGTCTGCAAAGGATTTATACAGGATTTACGTTATACATTATATTCCCTAATCGTCTCTCAGTCCACTGCTCACTGCTACTATAATAATATATCTCCCTGCCACTACTAGATCATTGAGAGCTGCAAACATTTATTATTTTAACAAATTAACTTACATAAGAACAATTACGGCGCTTGTGCAACTCAATAAATACCCTTTCAACTTTGAATAACCCATTTTTTAAAATTCTGAATGTACAGACAAAGTACCTCACATATCAACATGGATACAGTGGCCATCTATACCATGGCCTGATATCTTCAATAGGTTCAGACTGAGTACGAACGTATATCCAGATATACATTTTATCATCAGTATCTGTTTTGGCAAATGTACCAACATAATGCAATTTAGTCAAGACAGTAGAGTACACTTATATACTCTTTCATTATTCAATGGCCCCTTTTTGTTTTTGGCCATTATGGCTTTGCACATCTGATGACATTCATTTATATTCACTGCCAAGAAGGTCACGGGCGCTCTTGGGCTGCCACTTGACTTGGCAGCCACAGAAAGTGAGTCTACTCTTACCTATTCAGAAGATAATGAAACAATTACAATGTCTACTCTTCATTAAGGCAACACGTGTAACAAACTCTTTTGCCTTTGATCCTGGCTTTGGCTTGCCAACTTCATCAGTGATCCAGCTGGCTTCAGATGGATTCTTGGCCAATGAATCAACTGTTCAACAAGTCTTTGCACTGCAATAGTGTCAGAAATGTAATGATCTGTATGAAAGTTGGAAGGGGCTCTCCCTTACTGTTGAGAGACCATTAATAAAAACTGCATCTCTTGACCAATGGGTAAAATAATATCTTAATTGTATATAGAATCATGTAAAGAATCATCTAAGAATCATCTAAGAAAATCAATGGTCCAAACCTCATGTCCCTATAATAACCTGTTCAAAGCTTATTGGAGTTTCTACCCTCATCAAGGACAACAACCCCACGAGCCACTGCCTGTTCACAACCGCTACCATCCAGAAGGTGAGGTCAGTACAGCTGGGAACGAGAGAGTGAAAAACAATCTCAAGGCCATCCATTAAATAGCCATCACTAGCACATTAGAGGCTGCTGCCCAATATATATATAGACTTGAAATACCTGGCCACTTTAAAAATTGGAACACTAGTCAATTGAATAATGTTTACATATTTTGCATTACTCATCTCATATGTATATACTGTATTCTATCCTATTCTGCCATATTTTAGTCTGTGCCGCTCTGACATTGCTCATCCAAATATTTATATATTCTTAATTCCATTCCTTTAGATTGTGTGTATTGTTAGATATTACTTGTTAGATATTACTGCACTGTTGGAGCTAGAAACACAAGCATTTCGCTACGCCCGCAATAACATCTGATAAACACTTGTATGTGACAAATCCAATTTGATTTGATTTGTAGGATGGCCAGAAGTAGGGCGACTAAATCAATGGAGGCCAGAGAAAAAAAGTGGTCATGAAAATAGCCTCACGTCAACTAGGCTGGATGCTGGGAAAGAATTAAGGCTACAGGACAGGCTTACCATTGAACTTGTCATCTTTCTTCTCAAATACGGAGGACATAAAACAATAAAGAGGTAGAATAGATATACATTTTGAGACATGACGTGGTATTTTCATATTGTAATATATGATGTTCATATTAATGCAAAGTTCCTGTTCTTTTTCATAGTTTTCGCACAAAAAAACATGTGTATCTCTGTTAAATGTCAATGAGCGTACCCCAAGCTTTTTATTTTCAAAGCCTTTTACATTTAATTCGGCTCATTTCATGCTAATTTAACTTTTTGCGACCCGCGGAAACAACTTTGAAGACGACGAACACAAAATGTAAAATCCTAAAAAGTTTTGGTGATAAAGCTGCACTGCTCTGTGAACAGAGCTCGGTGCATATTGTCGGGTGTATTAGGTTAAGAAATCCTACTTTTTAGATATAATGTTAATGATTTGTTAGAGAAAGACCCAGCTGAACAATTCAGAACATTAAAAATGTCTTGGTAAAATGTATTTTCCAACATAAGGAAGTGAAATGTCATCACCAAAGCATGTTTTCACCCACTCTGGGCAGAGTCACCTGAATTCAGTGCGAGTGCATTGAAATCAGAAAACACTGTTGGCACTCATATCTGTTACTCCCTTCAGGGGCACTGTTTATATTAGCAAAGGCAACTAACACACTATACATTTAATACCTGGAATAAGCAGTCAATCCCTTGTCAACCCATAAACCTGTAATGCCTCCCATCTTTAGAGGCTCCGAAAGCTCTTTAAAAGGATAGTTCAGGATTTTGGCAATGACGCCATTCGGAAAGTATTCAGACCCCTTGAATTTTTCCACATTTTGTTACGTTACAGCCTTAATCTAAAATGGATTTTTAAAAAAGTGAAATATCACATTTACATAAGTATTCAGACCCTTTTCTCAGTACCTTGTTGAAGCACCTTTGGCAGCGATTACAGCCTTGAGTCTTCTTGGGTTTGACGCTACAAGCTTGTCACACCTGTATTTGGGGAGTTTCTCCTATTCTTCTCTGCAGATCCTCTGAAGCTTTGTCGGTTGGAAGGGGAGCATCGCTGCACAGCTATTTTCAGGTCTCTCCAGAGATGTTCAATTGGGTTCAAGTCCGGGCTCTGGCTGGGCCACTCAAGGACATTCAAAAACTTGTCCCGAAGCCACTCCTGTGTTGTCTTGGCTGTGTGCTTAGGGTTGTTGTCCTGTTGGAAGGTGAACATTCACCCCAATCTGAGGTCCTGAGCGCTCTGGAGCAGGTTTTTATCAATGATCTCTCTGTACTTTGCTCCATTCATCTTTACTTCGATCCTGACTAGTCTCCCAGTCTCTGCCGCTGAAAAACATCCCCACAGCAATATTCTGCCACCACCATGCTTCACCTAAGGGATGGTTACAGGTTTCCTCCATATGTGACGCTTGACATTCAGGCCAACGAGTTCAATCTTGGTTTCATCAGACCAGAAAATCTTGATTCTCATGGTCAGATTCCTTTAGGTGCCTTTTGGAAAACTCCAAGTGGGCTGTCATTTTCCTTTTACTGAGGAGTGGCTTCCATCTGGCCACTCTACCATAAAGGCCTGATTGGTGAAGTGCTGCAGAGATGGTTGTCCTTCTGGAAGGTTCTCCCATCTCCACAGACAAACTCTGGAGCTCTGTCAGAGTGACCATCGGGTTCTTGGTCACCTCCCTGACCAAGGCCTTATCCCCTGATTGCTCAGTTTGGACGGGCTGCCAGTTCTAGGAAGAGTCTTGGTGGTTCCAAACTTCTTCCATTCAAGAATGATAGAGGCCACCGTGTTCCTGGGGACCTTCAACACTGCAGAAATATTTTGGTATGCTTCCCCAGATCTGTGCCTCGACACAATCCTGTCTCGGAGCTCTACGGGCAATTCCTTCGACCTCATGGCTTGGTTTTTGCTCTGAGAGGCACTGTTAACTGTGGGACATTATATAGACAAATGTGTGTCTTTCCAAATCATATCCAACCCAAATGTGTGTGTGGGGGGGGGGGGGATCAAGGAGTCTGAATACTTCTCTAGTCAGCTGAACTCGTGGATACCATTTTTATGTCTCTGCTTCCAGTATGAAGGAAGTTAACGGTAGTTCTGTGAGCCATTCGTAACTAGCTTAGCAGCTCCTAAGCTCTCGAACTACTAAACTTTTCATGGACAAGAGGCAAAAGGGGTTTTCATAACTACGTACCTTTTAAGTGTTTTTGATTTGAAACATTCAGTAAGTGAGTGTACATTTGAAGGAATTTCAGGGCCACATTTTACACCCGTAGGGAAATACCTGAAAAGTGCAAACATGAATTCAGCAGCAGCATCTACAGACTTAGACAACAACTCAACCCCTGATCTCTACCCACAGCTCAGGGTCAGGGGTCAGCGGTGCATTGTGAAGCCCTGAGAATTCCAACAAACTGTAGTCGCTGTCGTCCAGAGCTGTCGCCGATATCAAATGTTGGTTTCGCACACACTAACGGTACCCTTTTAAAGCAGTGCACAGCGGCTATGGCTGTTTGGTGTTGCCTTGCATTAGATTGTCATGCTATTCCCTACGCTAAGGTAGCAAAGGGCTGTTGACATGCCTCTCAGAGAGGGATAAATATGCACAGGCTGGCCAGATAAGGTCAGCTGTGGACTGGTAGGGTTCAAACGGTCAGTGGCCCAGGCCTCCCGCGCCCTCCATTTTACACAAACAGGAGGACAGCAGGAAGGATTTAAGAGTTCACTCTGCGGTAAACGGCTAATAACGTTCCAACCTCCCGTTCAGGGTCAGTCAAGCCTCTTATTGCTATCTGCGGGGGAGGTCGACTAGCAGCCATACTTCAATCCCTGGGTCGTCTGTCACTTCTTTTGCAAGCTGTTTCTCCCTGGCGCTTTCCGTAGCGTTGTGCGGGCGGCTCACCGTGTGTCTGTGTGTGACTGGGTGGTGTGCGTGCTGGGTGTGTATCTCTGTGTGTGTGTGAGTTAGGAGAGCAGTGAAAGGAGAGAGCAGCACATCTTATAAGCTAAGTCAACAACATTATATCTGCCTCATTTGTTTAGGCAAAGATAGTAGTTAGCAGGGTTAACAGTGAAAGGGGAGATTGGGAAATGCCTCTCAGTGTGGAAACCCTGTCATTCAAGTATACTGTAATTTCCATTCCTACATGGATGGTTGCGCACACTGATAATACCATGCTTAACAATATTTCAGGCTGACACAGATGGCCAGCAATGGATGAATGTATGTATGGCCTAACAGTAGACAGTATAACAATATAAACACAGTAGAGAACAGAACTGTAGTCCTTAAATACCTAACCGGACCAAACTATAACAACAAAACCTTGGCTGAATGGAACCTGAACCACACAGATAATGCAGCCTGTGTCTGAAGCAGCTTGACTTTGGTCGTTACTATAAACACCTGTCTTCAGTGTGGGATGACAAGTGGGAGCTAGTCATGCTGTCGTAAGGCTGATGGATAAGAAGGCATGGTTTTAAATGTAGGTAGCCTATACCATATCCTCCTTTCCACTCATTCCAGCCAAAACAAAATAAAAAACAAAATGGGCCTCTCTCTGGACGCTAACTTAAAGTAACAGTATACCTGGATGTTTCTGGCAAAGCAATTTCGCTCTAATATACAGCTATCAGTTTTCCCTCATATAAGACTTTCCCAGAGGAGCCAAAGTCACTGAGTCAGTTAAGCGAGGCCTCACCAGAGTAGCCAAGCCAAAACCAACCCCCAGAGAGAGTTTGCCAAACCTCACTCTTGAATCATAGCCTTCTGTTTGCATATTATGGAAATCGGTGGAGCTATATTAATCTATGGGTGTAAATCACAAAGAGCATGCGGTGCAGGGTAAACAAGCGCCATGGGGGGTATGCAAATGACGGCTCACTCTGACACAGATAAGTTGCTGGCTTGGAACATTAAATACAATCAGGTCCATAATTATTGACACCCTTACTAAAGATGAGAAAAAAAGACTGTATAAAATAAATAATAGAAATACTGAGCTATATTGTACGCTATAAAAATTTGGGGAAATTATAGTATTTTATACAATAAAATTGATCAAGTAATACAAAAACTCTCAAAAGATAGGGGTCAAAATTATTGGCACCCCTGTTTTCAATACTCCGGGACTCTCCCCTTACATTTACATTTACATTTAAGTCATTTAGCAGACGCTCTTATCCAGAGCGACTTACTGCCCTTGCGAGGATAACGTCACTGAGCCTTTATCAAAACATTTTTTATGAGATTGGAGAACATATTGGGATGGATCTTAGTACATACCTCCATACAGCATATTGAGGACATTTTGAGGTACTTTTCTGCATATGCTTCGGATTTTTAACGCCAAACGCACCACTGGTGTGCGTGGCCAAAGATCTCTATTTTCATGTCATCTGACCATAGCACCGCCTGGAGTTTGATAAACAGCATTGGCACTTCGATTGGAACCGATGCTATGGTCAGATGACATGAAGATTATTTCATTACCCCTCTTGAACTAAAACCATCATCTTTGTGTTTTAAAGTCACTTTAATCTATGAGTGGCCGGTTGCTGTGCATAGTTTATTGAGCTGCGCATAGTTTATAAGTGCTAAGCTGTAGCGAACACACACACACACACACTCACACACACACTAACCGAGCCAATGTGTAGATTAATCAGCTGGGGTCTGTCAAAAATGGGGCCCATCCTTCGCAGGCAGGGCAAGCCAAATAACTCTCCCTGCACTTTCTCTGCACTCTCCAATGCCCAGAGAGAGAGAAACGTAGAGGAAGATTGAGGGAAAGAGAGAGAGAGAGGGAGAGAGAAAGAAAGAGAGAAAGAAAGAAATGTAAAAAATTGTCTGGGTCCTGTATAAGCACTTTTGTGACATCTGCTGACGTAAAAAGTGGTTTATAAATACATTTGATTTGATCAAAAAGGGGCTTAAGTGGTGGGCGTGGCAGAAAGCACGTTCGGCCCATCAACGTGGCAGAATTTTCTAGGCGATTTTAGAGGCCCCGTCTTGGAGGTGTAGAGACAATTTTGCATTTTTAAGCCGATTTCCTACAATTCTATACATTTCTCAATGGAGCTGAGAGACAATGTTGCAGTTTTAAAGCACATTTCCTGCAATTCTACCTATTTTGCCATGCAGCTGAGAGAAAGTATTGCAGTTTTAAAGCTAATTTCCTGTGATCCTATGCATTTTGCCATGGCTAATACAATGGGCTTTTGCTCAAACATTATAAACAAAAAAATCTATATTGTTAAATTCATTGTTTTCTTTTAAAAAATGTATTATCCCTGACTGTCTATCCTTTATTTTGGTGATGGTTAGTTCTGAAAGATGTGTGTATCAAGAATGGATGTGTGTATCAAGAATGGTCCACCAACCAAGGGACAACTTGACACAACTGTGGGAAGCACTGGAGTCAACATGCGCCAGGATCCCTGTGGAACGCTTTTGACGTCTTGTAAAGTCCCCGACGAATTGAGGCTGTTCTGAGGGCAAATAGGAGTGCATCTCAATATTAGTACACTCAGTGTACAGGTCCATTATCTTTTCTACATATTTTATAGCTGGTTTTAGTCGCTTAAGTTTACTCTGAAAGCGTTTTTCCATCCCCAGAATGTATTTCAGGATGGACTTAGGCGCAGTGTGGCTTTAGGAGAAAAAATTCCTGAAAGAAAAAGAAAGAAAAGAAAGCCAGAGATCCTGGTACGGTCGGATAGCACTCTGACACCCTTTTCAGAAAAAGGAATGCCTGACCTAATTCTCTGCCTTTCCCATTCCCTCTCAGTTCTGTGTTACAGAGGAAAGAGAGTATCTGGCAGAGATGCATTGCAGAGATGGACAAGTAGATCTTGTGATTTGTGTATATTGTCCCTTACAAGAAATGCAAACAGCTGATGAGAAGTCGGTTGTGTTGACATCCTCAGAATAGCCCATGCCTGAACTGTGAGCGTGTACACATCCTCAAATCCAGTTCAATAATCACTTATTTCATTGGAACATTCACACACACACACACGCGTGCACACACGCGCACACACACACGCACGCACACACAATCTCTCTGGGGCCACACTGCCAGCCTTGGCCCATAGAGTACTCCAGATGTGGAATGCAGGGATGCACAGGGAACAGTTGGACACGTCCCAACATGGACAAGGGTCAAGGACTCAACCGAGGCAAGGTGGAAATGGAGTATCTGTTTGGAACGTGTCCCACGAGCCAACTCTACTGTACCGATTTGCTCCTCAGTCATTGAGTTCAACTCAATTTACAGGCTCTTAGGGCAAGAACAGCTGTACAGAAGACAGTTATCTATATTAACACTTGTTGTCCAAGTTGTCGAAATGTGTGTGTGTGTGTGTGTGTGTGTGTGTGTGTGTGTGTGTGTGTGTGTGTGTGTGTGTGTGTGTGTGTGTGTGTGTGTGTGTGTGTGTGTGTGTGTATGTGTGTGTGTGTGTGTGTGTGTGTGTGTGTATGTGTGTGTGTGTGTGTATGTGGGTGTGTGTGTGTGAGGGTGTAAGAGTGCTGCTTACAAATGCATGGAGGATTATCTGTACTTGTATGTATGCATTCATATGGGTGTGTGTACTCTGTCCCGGTCAGTGAGTCTATTGCTCTAAAAGTCTGGTCACGTGCAGTAATCACAGATCCATTGCATCATGAGGATAATGTTTCCTCACACCAGGGAACTATAGAGAGATATTCACATGATCCTGAACTCTGCCCTTTCATATGAGTACATAAACACTGACACAGCCAGCTGCACTTAAACATATGTCAAAATCTTAAAGGCGTACTGTACATTGATGCATAACACCATCCAAAATGCACAAGTACACACCTAATAGACTCTAGAGGGTTTTTAATTACTGTTCACAAAACAATGTCCATACAGGCTAGAACACTTTACAATGGAAGAAGACACCGGTAGCTTTCCTTGCTAGCTGACAGCTAAAGCTAATATCAATTAACTACCCTAGTACTTTGTTTGTGTTAATATGCAAACCATCATGCAAAATATACTTATTTCAAAGCTGTTTGCCACCAAAAACTTTATTCATTCACTTATTCTCTCTCACGTCTCTCACAAATACTATCTAGTATTGCCTCAGCGAACTGATTGCCTTGTGAATGACATCATTACTGGTTAAAGAGACAGCGCACATTTTTTATAAAGAAAGCTCCTTCTAGGCTTGGGCAGTATACCATATTTACTGTATACCGGGGTACTTGGAAAAAGCCACAGGATGGTTTTTCAATATCGTCAATACCGTCAAAAGGATTTCTTTGAAGATTTTCAATAATGGTGAATATTTGTAGATACTTTTTAAAGTTATTACCAGCAGTGCAATAACTTAGGAGATAAAGAAGATTGCGTTCTTCATTTCATCTGTCACATTATTTTAAATGATGAAGCTTACCGTAGTTCCCCAGTTGAACAGTTGAGCCACTCACGTGTTGGTTTGTAAATAGCACAACAGGAGAAAGCGAGCTGGTGAGTCCATAGCGTTCTATATCGATCAGCGAGTCTCTGTTGTGCAGCGCATATGAGTTGATGAAGTTACACTTGAATGCAATTTACTTCTAAATGTTTGCTATCAGATACATTATTTATACAACAGCCTGTTGAAACCACTTCAAATTAGTGGATTTGGCTATTTCAGCCACAGCCGTTTCTGACAAGGTGTATAAAATCAAGCACACAGCCATGCAATCGCCATAGACAAACATTGGCAGTAGAATAGCCTTACTGAAGAGCTCAGTGACTTGCAATGTGGCACCGTCATAGGATGCCACCTTTCCAACAAGTCAGTTTGTGAAAATTTGACCCTGCTAGCGCTGCCCTGGTCAACTGTTATAAGTTATCTTATTGTGAAGTGGAAACGTCTAGAAGCAATAATGTCTCAGCCGCGAAGTGGTAGGCCACACAATCTCACAAAATGGGACAGCCGAGTGCTGAAGTGCGTAGCCCATAAAAATTGTCTGTCCTCGGTTGCAATACGCACAACCAATTTCTTAACTGCATCTGAAAGCAATATCAGCACAAGAACTGTTAGTTGGGAGCTTCATGAAATGGGTTTCCATGGCCGAGCAGCCTCACACAAGCCTAAGATCACCATGCACAATGCCAAGCGTCGACTGGAGTGGTGTAAAAATCAATGCCATGGGACTCTGGAGCAGTGGAAATGCTTTCTCTGGAGTGATGAATCTCGCTTCACCATCTGGCAGTCCGACATTCAAATCTGGGTTTGGCCGATGCCAGGAGAACGCTACCTGCCCCAATGTATAGTGCCAATTGTAAAGTTGGAATAATGGTCTGGGGCTGTTTTTCATGGTTTCGGGCGAGGCTGCTTAGTTCAAGTGAACGGGAAATCTTAACGTTACAGCATACAATGACATTCTAGACGATTCTGTGCTTCCAACTTTGTTGCAACAGTTTGGAGAAGGCCCTTTCCTGTTTCAGCATGACAGTTCCGTGGTGCAAAGCGTGGTCCATACAAAAATTATTGGTCGAGGTCGGTGTGAAAGAACTTGACAGGCCTGCACAGGCCCTGCCCTCAACCCCATCGAACACCTTTGGGATGAATTGGAACGCCGACTGCGAGTCTGACCTCACTAATGCTCTTGTGGCTGAATGGAAGCAATTCCCCGCAGCAATGTTCCAAAACCTAGTGGAAAGCCTTCCCAGAAGAGTGGAGGCTGTTATAGCAGCAAAGGGGGGGACCAACTCCATGTTAATGCCCATGATTTTGGAATGAGATGTTCAACGAGCAGGTGTCCACATACTTTTGGTAATCTTATAATGGCTTTCTGCCAGAAGTCAAAGAGCTCTGGATGAGTTATCTGTACAGCTGCCATTTTTCCTTGTGCTTACTAGTAGCGTTCTACTCCTTTCTGCTCTGTGTACTACACATGCTGCTCTTCCTCAGAAAAGCATGCATCACAACTTTGTTCATTTGTGCAATTTCTCTAGTTCACTTTCGCTTGAAAATGTCCACACTCACTGAAAATGACATTCGGTAGAGACTAGCTATGTTTATATAACTTTATGAGTTGGATTTGCCTGTTTTTGCAATTTGTTTATGTTTGTTTTCGCTCGTTAACCTTTAGCTAACATTGTCTATGTGATTTCGCTATTAGTTAGTGCTAATTTTGTTAGCATTCTGGTGTGCTATGCCGGTAATACCATAAGTCGCAGTATAAGAGAAGGATGGTATGACAATATGAAAATCTGGATACCGCCCAAGCCTAGCTACTTCTATGCAAATGTTGTTTATCAGTACAATAAAATAAGTCCCAAATAGAAGGGAAACAGATTGTTTGTCATCTGTAGTCCCATGAAATCACCTAAAACAAGCTCAGTAACTCAATGCATGCACACACTCTTTTTGAAAGTGCATTCACCTGTATTGTGGATAGGCCTAGGCGACATCTTGATTTACCCAATTTATCAATATAGATTTACCATTCAAATAAATGATTACCATTATGTAGTTAGATTGTTTTCTTTTACCAAAGTCAAATTGATTGTATGACTGTATAATTGACTCCATTAATGCATACATGGCAGTCTCTGAAAAAATTTTGATGTACAGAAATTCAAACTCAAAAGATGCCCAAAGATTGAACAGAGCAGTAGCTGATTTCATATTTTTGGATCAAGGTCCATTCTGTGACTTTGGCTAATAATCCTTATTTTTTGCCGTGGTATCGTTTTTGGTATTGAGTATCGTGATAGTATCGTGTATTGTGATACTAGACCTGGTATAGGTCAAAATTCTGGTATCGTGACAACACTACCCTACATTGGGCTCCCAAGTGGCGCAGTGGTCTAAGGCATGGCATCTCAGTGCTAGAGGTGTCACTACCGACCCTGGTTCGATTCCAGGCTGTATCACAACCGGCTGTGATTGGGAGTCCTATAGGGCGGCGCACAATTGGCCCAGCGTTTTCCGGGTTGGGGTTTTGCCTAGTTAAATAAAGGAAAAATAAAAAATAAATAAAACATTGCTCCAAACTGGTAGCTCATGTTTTTGTGCATTAATTAGGTTGTAAATAACTTATTGGTGTTGTACAGAGTTCTTCTTCGAAAGCGAGATCAATGACGGTCATGTAATGACACGGCACTCTATAAATATATGAAAGAATTGTCAACAAGCTGTCGGCTAATGGGCATCCTGATAAATCCAAATCAAATCAAACAGTCATCAGGGGTTGGAACATAAATTCATTTCTAATCGTTTCGTTCTGAATAGAACCATATTTTTTTTCTCTTCCCGTTACACTGTTCTGACAACAAAATAAAGTTCTGAACCGGTTGTAACCCCCCAAAAATGTACGGTTTACATTGTTCCTTTCTGTTCCTTTTTAAAGCTGCAATATGTAACTTTTTGGGTGACCCAACAGAATTCAGATAGAAATGTGAGTTATAGATCTGTCATTCTCATTAAAAGCCTAAGAAGCGGTAGATCTGTTTTATGTGCCCTAGTTCCATGCCTTCCATTTTTAAGTTCCTTTTTTGCGTCTTTAGCTTTCGGTTTTGTACACCGCTTCAAACAGCTGAAAATACAATATTTTTGGTTGTGGAAAATACATTTCATAGCGGTGTAGATGGTACAATGATTCTCTACATTATACTTACTTGTTTGGTCAAATAAACTGAAATTAGGAACTATCACAATTTTAGCAACCAGGAAATGGCAGGGCAATTTCTGCATAGTGCATCTTTAAACGTCTGAAATATCCCCCCAAAAATTTACATTTAGCTTGACAGTAAATTACTTCAGCAACCAGTGCTGATAGAGCAGCTTGCTGTGGATCGGGCACGTGATTTAATCTGTATAGGAAAGTTGGTTAGAGCAAATGCTATTTTAAGGGGGAGGAGAGAGCGAGAGAGGGTGGAGGAAGCTTGTCTTGAAGCGCTGGGCATCTTCTTATGACATGTATTATCTGAATTAGGCCCACAGAATTACACCTATGGAGGAGCGGCTTCTATTGAGGAACTTTGAATGTCTTTGGTTTAATGTTGGACCAGAGCAAGCGTTAGCTAGCTAGCCAACTAACAAACTTGTGTGTGAAGAGAATTAACTAGAATTAGAATTAACAACACATCTTACTTTTTTGTAGTTAATAAATCCAATGTGAAACAACTAGCAGTGAAAAAGTAAATCCATTCTTCTCTAATTAAACATCTCTTCCTAATTTCTGAATTACACTTGTAATATCGTCAGTAGGCTATAGTAACCTATGTAGGCTATAGTAACCTAGTAACCTAGGAAAAGATTTCCAGCTGGCAGGCAGAGGCTGGAATAAGATTCTGAGTGACAGAGTGAGGGCTTTGCATAGGCACTTTGCTGCGATTTTTGTGGGACTGGAAAAAAAATGTCCAGAACATAAAATAATGTTATTAACCAGTTCCCATGCTTTTAAAATAACGGTTACGTTCTGGAACAGTATAGATCGCTTTCGTTTTCGGTTCGGGTTCTGTTCCTCCAATAATTGTACTATTTTCCGTTTTTTTTTTTATTCTGTTCCCTGAACCGGTTCCAACCCTTGACAGTCACGGTGTGTCACAGTCAAAGACACGGACGGTGAAGTTTCTAGTTGTTGGTAATAGTATACTGGCGAACAACAATCTCTATTTCTGGATGGGAAAAGTGCTAATTGTTTAAATGCATCCACACCCATGAGGACACAATGGGAATTCACACAGACAAACAGACATACACACAAACGCACGTACGGGCATACAAACACACACCCACACACACCACAAACCAAATACAGTGCAATGTTACGCTCGTCAAGTCCCCTTGAGCTATGACTTCATTGTGACATACACCCAACCACTGCCTCCTCACAGACACACACACATGCACACACACACTCCCACAAAATAATATCAAGACGCCTTCTCATGGCCAAGTCACCCGATGCATGAAATAACAGGTGTGCAGGACGGGAGAGGGAGGGAGTGACGGGGGTTAAATTGAGAGCTGAGATAACAATCGGGACACGATGACAAGATGACAAATGGAGGTAGAATCAGCAGCAGCGGGCACGGCAGCGTCAACAAACAGAGGAGGGTTTTGTGTAGTGGAGTTTCCTATTTCCTATGTGCAGGGCCTCCTATGTGCAGGGCCTCCTATGTGCAGGGCCTCCTATGTGCAGGGCCTCCTATGTGCAGGGCCTCCTATGTGCAGGGCCTCCTATGTGCAGGGCCCCCTTCGTCGGTTGGGTTGCTAGCGTGGTTGCTAATCTTTTGGAAGAGAACTCCTGCAAGCCCTCATTACAGGATCTCACCTTGGCTGGCAACCCAGCCCCAGCCCTGCCCTATCCCCAGCTATTCATCCCTCACCTATCTATCAATCAACACAGTTCACAGAGTACATTGGTTGCCCATTCACTGCATACTGACTGCAATAGATCATTGGAAATAATCTCCATACCGGGGGGATTTTGACGCAGAATTTGAACCAATACTGTATCATGTTCATGTGATGCCTTAATTGGTATCACAATTCGTATGCTAATAATATCAGTGATAGTGATAAATTACTGTGGGTGTTCAATTAATTACTGTGGTTTATGAGATTATTTCACCACAGGAATAAAAACAAAACCAGTAACTGCCCCAGGCTTGGCTTACTGTCGAATGTACAGTAACTCAGTCAGAGTGTAATCATGTGGAGAATAACAATATGATTCAGGAAAGTTCATCTTTCAGATGTCTCTCGTCAGACAAACATTGAACCTTGGGACGGGGATTGCGGCTCACTGAGCAAAGGGTCATGTCTTGTCCAAAAAAAGTGATGGAGGGACAACATCAACACTTCAGTATTTCAGTGCAAGACACAAAAAATAAACTGTAGTTATTCTCTCTGTCTCTCTCTGTAGCCAGGGGAATATTTTACACACATCTCTCTGTTCATCGCCCCAGGGAAACTGATGTGGGACTATGTATTAAGGGAGAGAGCCAGAAGTGTGATCAAAAACTTGGGCGCTCTCCAACTGAAGCAGCTTGCAATAAATTAATATGTAAGCCTTGTAGTGACAGTCAAAAGGAGGCAGGATGTCATAACCCAGCACAGTAAAAGCTTAATAAGGCCTACTCTCTCACACACACATTATCCCAAAGTAAATTCACTTCCCCACACACACGCGCACACACGCGCACACACACATTATCCCTAAGTCCATTCACTTCCCCATACTTGGAATTCCACAGCCTGTCTTGGGTGAAGAGCCGGGGCTTTAACGAAAAGCCACGTTTCTATTTTAAGGGCCGACTGTGCAACAAGGAGCTCTTATTTGGCCTTGTATATGTTAGCCAGTTAGCGTTAAAAATAAAATAGGACCCTAGTGTAAGAAGTGGCATTAAATTTGAAAGGCTCAATGAAGAGGTGGACGGACTGCTGCTTGGGACCTGCCATACCCTCAGCTCCTGGAATAAGTCCATCGAAATTTCCTGAAGCGTGAAAGATTACAAAAACAGGGCAATAAAATAGCAGTGTTTCTTCACCATAGACACCCATTTATTCTCCCCACCCTGATTGGCAGTTCTGTGGAAGCTTCGGGAGGGCAGAGCTAAGATCGTGGCGATCTTATGTAAACTTTTGTGCTCGTTTGTAATTTCCTTCCCATTCTGTTGCAGTTTGATGATTATTCTGAGGCAGTATGCTGACTCAGCACGCTAACCAAGTAAGTGTTTCTTGACAAAGTAAAAATAATGGGTAAGATTAAAAAAAAGATATATAATAATAATTGGATGTTAATAAACACATTTAGCAGTTCACTTTTCATTTAAGCAATAAAACGATGGCCTATTTACAGATGGTAAGTAACTATTACAACAATAATTATACCTTAGGGAATATTTTGAAAAAAAGAGTCAAGATTAGACTACTACTTGTGGCTTAAATTATGATATTGATATTCTGGGCAGATTAAACTACAGTAGTTGTAGTCCAGAGAAGACCTGTGTATATTTATACTGAATCATGCTACGCCAGTCACGGTTGCTACTCTGCTTGCCTGTGACATCTCCGCAAATCCGTCACGACTTCACTTCTCTCCCAGTGCGTAAACACAAACAGAGAGGCTACTAAAATGGGCCCATGCCAGACAGTGTCAGATGGGCTCCTACTCGTAAAGCCGTCGCCCTGGCAAAAATAACGCTCCCGCGCCGCGCGCCAAAATCTTCCAGCTCATGAAAGGGGTTGTAGAGATGGAGGGAACAAGCAGTCGTAGCCAGGGCCACATGACTGCTGTTGATATGTGTAAAACAGCCTCAACTCTCCCCGTCCAATAAAGGGATGTTTTATACCTTATTATGTTATGTCCCTGTGAACTGAGGTCGGCTGAGGATTAAGACAGAAAGAGAGAGAGAGAGAGAGAGAGGCAGAGAGAGAAAGAGAGAGAGAGAGAAAGAAAGAGAGAGAGAGGCAGAGAGAGAGAGGGAGAGAGAGGCAGAGAGAGACAGAGAGACAGAGAGAGAAAGAGAGAGAGAAAGAAAGAGAGAGAAAGAAAGAAAGAGAGAGAGAGAGAGAGAAAGAGAAAGAAAGAGAGAGAGAGAAAGAGAGAGAAAGAAAGAGAGAGAGGCTTTTGTATATTATCTACTTCACTTGCTTTGGCAATGTTAACATATGTTTCCCATGCCAATAAAGCCCCTTGAATTGAATTGAATTGAGAGAGAGGCCCTGAGGCAGAGAGTGGGCTCATGGAAGTCTCGCAGTCATGTTCATACTAGGAGTGGCAAGAGAGGTGGAGGAGGGCGCTGTCTGGCAGCCATTTGCATGGAAATCCCAGCCGAGGAGAAAAAGCAAATAAAAAGGAGCAGAAACAGAAAAGTTATAGGGACCCTGCCTGCTAGGAAATGAAGAGAGGAGGCTTGGCTTAGCTTGGCTGGAGCTGAAAGAACAGAGACAAAAAAAAACTTTGTAAAGCCACACATTTGCCTCTGAAGGCGAGACGCAGACGGTTTGTTGGTAGTGGTCTGCTTGTGTGCGAGTGTTGTCATCTGTGGTAGTGTGCGTTATCTCAAAGACGCCAGGCAAGCTTATCAGCAGTTAGGGGGGCTGCGTTGTCCTCTGAACAGGCTGAAAGCAGACAGTCAAAGTTCAGCTTCATTAGTACTGTACGGACGTAAGCAACTCATCCGCCACTTCACTCAAGTTCACACTGAGAGGTGAACAGGTACCTACACGGTTCATGAAGTTCATTGTATGTTCGCTGAAAAAGTGTGGTGCCCAAAATCAATCATTGCATTCAAGAATAAAAGCAACATAGAACAATTTGTCCCTTTTTGGGAGACCTGACCAAATTCACATAGATTGGTCATTATACTTGAAAGCAAGTCTAAGAAGCAGCAGATCTGTTCTATGTGTGCTATATCTATGCTTCTCATTCTTAAGTTTTGTTTTTGAGTCTTTTACGTTCCGTTTTGTACACCAGCTTCAAACAGCTGAAACAACAATATTTGTGGTTATGTAAAATATATTTCACAGAGGTTCAGATGGTACAATGATTCTCTACACTATACTATCTTATTTTGTCACAAACTGAAATTAGGTGAACTATTATAGTTTTAGCAACCAGGAAATGGTGGAGCGGTTTCTGCATAGTGCAACTTTAAGCTTAGGGTGACGTAGAAGCTCACCTGAAACGGTGCCTGAGGAAAACCATTAGTCACACAGAAATGACAACCTGCACTCAGTAAATAGCCCCTTCTTCACCTCAGCCAATGGCGAGTCACAATGACAACCCTAAACCATTTAAGTCTCATCTGACCTCATCTGTCTTTTGACCCCTATCTACTGGTTAAACCATAGACGAGTGGTCACCAACCAACCTCAAGATCACTTTTGCAGTCAAAAAGCAAGCCAAGATCTACCGCTCAGAATAAAACATAAAATCATGAATCTAATAAAAACAGTTCTGTAGGAATGGAGTGTGTACAGTAGGTTTAATACATTATAACAGCATATTGGCTATATGCCTGGCCTGCCAATATTGTTCTCCTCAGACCGTATTATATTTAAAAACTCAAACTTTGATTACAAAATAGATGAGTTTGTGTAGCACCTGCGAGTTCCCAGTTGTCTTGAACACACTGAAGTCGGAGATTTCCGAGTTCCCAGTTGTCTTGAACACACTGAAGTCAGAGATTTCCGAGTTCCCAGTTGTCTTGAACAAGGTATTAGTCTCAGCAGAGGGAGGGAGAGATTAGCAGAGGGTCCGCCTCTCACGACCCCTGCTCTCTCCTTCTTTTCCTCCGGTGAGACTGACCAGGAGAGGCGACACCGTCTTGTCTTCGACCTGATGGCGAAACTCGAGTCGGTACCACATCTGCCTCAGGCACAAATTCCTGTTGTTCCTATGACCAGAGAAAGTGAAATACTCCTCAATATTAAAATAGACACAACGAGCTGCTAATAATAGTACAAATGAAGGGCTATCGATACACTTGGCTACTCATTCATGCAGTTGCAGCGCGAACGGAAGTAGAGAGAAGCACGTTTTATGTTTTGTAATAGTGTTGAATAATTTTTTTGGGCAGTGCTGAATAAAAACTTAAACATGAACTCACTCATAAAAACAGCAGCTCTTTGCTGTAGCTATTCTTTGATAGTCTATCTATAGTAATTGTTTTAAAAGAAATCGCTATCTACAGTAATTGTTTTTATGATATAGCTGTGGCCAGGGTCATGGGAGCTGTAGGTAGGCACAGTTTTTTTAGCTATCCGATTGGCCAGCGCAGTTTAGCAGACTCAATTTATTTAGCCACAGATCTCCCGGTCCGCCTGGTAGGCGGAGTTTGTCATTTCAGACAAATGAAATGGCAAAAAAAATGGGAACTTTTGAATCAAGTGCACCTACTGCGCTCGACCGGTTGGTGACCACTGCCATAGACCGTAAAATGAATGGACAAAGACATCAATGACGTCACCCCATTGTTTCCTATGTGAAGTCTCAGTGGGCATTGAAGATCAGGAAGTGTCGTTTTAGTGCGTTGCCATCTTGCTTCATGGAGGAGTTTTTGGAAACATTGCACAGTTTAAGCTATTCTAGGAAGTGACTTTGCGGGCTAGCTCAGTGCTGTCCCCTCTGAGTATCTCAAATTGAAGGCCGACCGGGATACTGCAGGGTGCAATTTATCCTTAACTTCTGTGTGCAATTTTAAAATAATCGGTTAAAGGAAATACATCTGGTGAAATAGAAACAAGTATTGGTACCATGATTGTGTACGAAAAATGTTTTGTATCCACGAATATTCACCACCATACTCTTTGACTATTATGGGGGATACTGCTTTCTGAAAACATTGCCTTTGTGTACTCTGGTGCACTTCACACATTGTCCTTGCTAGAGTGGAAAAACTACAGAAGTGTGAATAATCTAGAGTTGAGATTAAAATTTTAAATTTTAAACTTTTTTCAGATTTCACAGAAAATAAATTAACAGAAATATAGTTGCTAGACAGGATAAAAACCTGTTAATATTGACTAGAAATCAATGGGAGTGTGTCAAGTGAAGAGAGTGAAGAGAGTATGGTGAAGAGAGTATGGTGAAGAGAGTATAAAGGGATTATAAACTGGGTGGTTCGAGCCCTAAATGCTGATTGATTGACATCCATGGCATATCAGACTGTATACCACGGGTATGACAAAACATGTATTTGTACTGCTCTAATTACATTAGTAACCTGTTTATAATAGCAATAAGGCACCTCGGGGGGTTGTGATATATGGCCAATATACCACGGCTAAGGGATGTATCTAGGCACTCCGCACCGTGGTGCATAAGAACAACCCTTAGCCGTGGTATATTGGCCATATACCACAAACCCCCAGAGGTACCTTATTGCTTAAAGATAGTCACTTGTTGGTAACTGCACAAAACAACCTCTAATGCATTGGGCCAGGTCATGTTTCAACTCTACCTCTGGGAGAAAGATGACATTTTGGTCAACCATGTTAATAAAATAAAAATGGTAAACGTTGGCATTGTCACACACTGTTATAACACTCATTTATCAAAAGCGCACATTTAAAGCCTTTGAGAGAAGGTCAGGCCAATTCAATTCAACCCGGCGGATCAACAAATTGGATGCACAATTGTATGCGAGCATATCTCAGGACAGACAATGCTGGCTATTGTTTAGCCAGTCAAACAATCTCAATTGTTATACGCTCACATCTATGGGACCAACTCTACATTACCTTCACCTTAATCATTCAAATGGACTTTGATATAAAAGGTTTTGAGAGAAGTTTATCCAGGTAAAGACCATGTGCCTCAAATGCTGTCATTCGCAGAGCGAAAACATACAGATCAGCTGATGGCCTTTTGTGCTGGACTGCCTGCGCCTTTCTGAACGGAGACCGCGAGGGCAACCTGTGAGCGCATGGCATAAATTGGTGACATAATCTAATTAGTCATAAATATGAGCAGGGACAATCACGCGAGAGCACTCCGGGGACATGTGTGGGATGACTAACTCTGCTGCACCGTATTCAGGTCAAGTCGACATGAAAACCATTCACTGTCAAAGCGAAGAACATTGTAACCAAAAAAAAAAACTATTTTTCAAAGACAGTACATTGTCCAGTCTTAGTTGATGTTGTATAAGTAAGTAATGGAATCCGGACAAATTCCAGTCTGGCACCATTGCCCACTCTCACTCTCAGCCTAGACTGTTCAGGAAAGGGCTCGATGTGTTTGACTACCCAGCATGTCACGGTCTCTCTGTAGGCTCCTCTTCTCCGCTCTCTCTGACATCATAATAGAGTGGATTCAGATCAGGACATCGGCTGCACTGCATAGCCTGCTTATATAACTGAACTCTATCTCACTTTTTCTAAGCTTCCAGCACCACTGTCCCATACAGAGAGAGACAGAGAGAGACCGAGGGGCAAATGAGGAGGAAAAGCTGAAATGTCTTGAGTCAATAAGTATTCAATCCCTTTGTTATGGCAAGCCTAAATACAAATTTGCTTAACACGTCTTATAACGCGTTACATGGACTCACTCTGTGTGCAATAATAGTGTTTAACAGATTTTTTTTATGAATACCTAATCTCTGTACCCCACACATACAATTATCTGTAAGGTTCCTTAGTCAAGCAGTGAATTTCAAACACAGATTCAACCACAAAGACCAGGGAGGTTTTCCAATGACTCGCAAAGAAGGGCACCTATTGGGAGATGGGTAAAAAATACATTGAATATCCCTTTGAGCATGGTGAAGTTAGAAATTACACTTTGGATGGTGTGGCTCAGTTGGTAGAGCAAGGAGCTTGCAACGCCAGGGTTGTGGGTTCGATTCCCATGGGGGACCAGTACAAAAACTGTATGCACTCACTACTGTAAGTCACTCTGGATAAAAGTGTCTGCTAAATGACTAAAATATCAAAGTGTATCAATACATCCAGTCACTACAAAGATACCGTTGACGGAGAGGAAGGAAACCGCTTAGGGATTTCACCATCAGGCCAATGGTGACTTTAAAACAGTTACAGAGTTGAATGGCTGTGATAGGAGAAAACTGAGGATGGATCAACAACATTGTAGTTACTCCACAATACTAACCTAAATGACAGAGTGAAAAGAAGAAAGCCTGTATAAAATAAAAATATTCCAAAACCTGCATCCTGTTTGCAATTAGGCACTAAAGTAAAACTGATAACAATGTGCAAAGAAATTAACTCTATGTCCCGAATACGAAGCATTATGTTTGGGGATAATCCAACACATCACTGAGTACCACTCTTCATATTTTCAAGAATGGTGGTGGCTGCATCATGTTATGGCTATGCTTGTCATCGGCAAGGACTAAGGAGATTTTTAGGATAAAAAGAAACAGAATAGAGCTAAGCACAGGCAAAATCCTAGAGGAAAACCTGGTTTAGTATGCTTTCCAACAGACACTGGGAAACAAATCCACTTTCAGCAGGAAAATAACTTAAAACACATGGCCAAATATACAGTTGAGTTGCTTACAAAGATGACATTGAATGTTGCTGAGTGGCCCAGTTACAGTTATGACTTAAATCAGCTAGAACATCTACGGCAAGACTTGAAAATGGCTTTCTAGCAATGATCAAAAACCAACTTGGCAGAGCTATAAAAAAAATATATGCTAATATTGTAAAAGCCAGGTGTGGAAAGCTCTTAGAGACTTACCCAGAAAGACTCGCAGCTATAATCACTGCTAAAAGTGATTCTAACATGTATTGAATACAGTACTAGTCAAAAGTTTGGACACACCTACTCATTCAGGGGTTTTTCTTTATTTTACACGTTGTAGAATAATAGTGAAGACATCAACACTATGAAATAACACATACGGAATCATGTAGTAACCAAAAAAGTGTGAAAAAAATGCAAATATATTTATATTTCAGATTCTTCAAAGTAGGCACCCATTGACTTGATGAAAGCTTTGCACACTCTTGGCATTCTCTCAACCAGCTTCATGAAGTAATCGGGTTCGTGCCGTGGGGGAGATCTTCATAAGCTATACTCAACCTTGTCTCAGGGTAGTAAGTTGGTGGTTTGCGGATACCCCTCTAGTGGTGTGGGGCTGTGCTCTGGCAAAGTGGGTGGGGTTATATCCTGCCTGGTTGGCCCTGTCCAGGGGTATTGTCGGACAGGGCCACAGTGTCTCCCAACCCCTCCTGTCTCAGCCTCCATGCTGCAATAGTGTATGTGTCGGGGGCTAGGGTCAGTCTGTTATATCTGGTGTAATTCTCCTGTTTTATTCAGTGTCCTGTGTGAATGTATGTATGCTCCCTCTAATTCTCTCTCTCTCTCCCTCCCGAAGGACCTGAGGCCTAGGACCATGCCTCAGGACTACCTGGCCTGATGACCCCTTGCTGTCCCCAGTCCACCTGGTCGTGCTGCTGTTCCAGCTTCAACTGTTCTGCCTGTGGCTATGGAACCATGACCTGTTCACCGGACGTGCTACCTTGTCCCGGACCTGCTGTTTTCAACTCTCTCTCTCTACAGCACCTGCTGTCTCGAACTCTGAATGCTCGGCTATGAAAAGCCACCTGACATTTACTCCTGAGGTGCTGACCTGTTGCACCCTCTACAACCACTGTGATTATTATTATTTGACCCTGCTGGTCATCTATGAATGTTTGAACATCTTGGCCATATACTGTTATAATCTCCATCTGGCACAGCCAGAAGAGGACTGGGCACCCCTCAGAGCCTGGATCCTCTCTAGGTTTCTTCCTAGGTTCCTGCCTTTCTAGGGAGTTTTTCCTAGCCACCGTGCTTCTTCATCTGCATTGCTTGCTGTTCGGGGTTTTAGGCTGAGTTTCTGTATAAGCACTTTGTGACACAAGCTGATGTAAAAAGGGCTTTATAAATACATTTGACTGATTGATTGACTGATAGTTACCTAGAATGCATTTCAATTAACAGGTGTGCCTTGTTAAAAGTTCATTTGTGGAATTTCTTTCCTTCTTAATGCGTTTGAGCCAATCAGTTGTGTTGTGACATGGTAGGGTTGGTATACAGAAGACAGCCCTATTTGGTAAAAGACCAAGTCCATATTATGGCAAGAACAGATCAAATAAGCAAAGACAAACGAAAGTCCATCATTAGTTTAAGACATGAAGGTCAGTCAATCTTACTGATATCTCCCCCGTACTAAACATAAACAGTATGCACTAATACACACATAATAAACCATGTAAACCTGTACACATAGTGCATTTTTTCTTTTTTTTGTATCTTTAACTCTTATTTTACCAGTTAAATTGAGTGAGAACAGATTGTCATTTACAGCAACGACCTGGGGAATAGTTACAGTGTCACGTTCTGACCCTAGTTATTGTGTTAATCCTTTGTTTTGTTGGTCAGGACGTGAGCTGGGTGGGCATTTCTATGTGTTGTGTTTCTATGTTGGGTTTATGGGTTGCCTGGTATGGCTCTCAATTAGAGGCAGGTGTTTGGCGTTTCCTCTGATTGAGAGTCATATTAAGGTAGGTTGTTCTCACTGTTTGTTTGTGGGTGATTGTCGCTGTGTCTGTGTTTATTGCACCACACGGTACTGTCTCGTCTCGTTCGTTTTTTCCCTGTTCATTGCGGGCTTCGTTGTATGTAGTTTGCATGTTCAGGTCAGTCTACGTTGTTTGTTTGTTATTTTGTAAATATTTCAAGTATAGTTCGTGTCAGTGTTCGTCGTGTTTAATAAATTCATTATGTCTATGTTGAACGTAAGTAGCTTGTGTGTGCACTTTCGTTTGTAGCTTCACGGTTGTTTGTTGTTTTGTATAGTTTGTATAAGTGTTTCGTTTCGTGTTCATCTTCATAATAAAGAGAAGATGTATTTTGCACACGCTGCGCCTTGGTCCTCTCTCTCTCCCTTTGACGATCGTGACACACAGGAGAGAGGAGGGGGGATGAATGAGCCAATTAGAAGCTGGGGATGATTAGGCGACCGTGATGGTATGACGGCCAGGTTGTGAATTTAGCCAGGACACCAGGGTTAACACCCTTACTTTTACGATAAGTGGCATGGGATCTTTAGTGACCACAGAGAGTCAGGACACCCCTTTAACATCCCATCTGAAAGTGATGGAACCAAAAATGTAGGAGGCTGAGTTACTGTACACAAATGAAAACATTGAATTACAGAAACTTTCCAAAGCCCACACTGGGTTTATTTGCTTTTAGAAACATGTTTATGGTGTAATGTCTGATTTGGCCAAGGGCCAAGGCTAATCAACAGAGGCAAAGAAGACAGAGATTTAAACAACTAGGTAATGATTCATGTGTAGGTGGAAATCTGAACTCTGGATCATAAAGCTGGGAAATATCTCCCTCACAAATGAAAACAGCTATCAGTATCCCTGATATTTGCCCTACCACTTGTATGACGTTGTTCTGAACCCACTGCCCCCAAGTCGTTGTGACATCGTCAAGTCCCCCCCCCCACCCCCCCCACCCCGTCCATTGGTCTGTCCTGTACGGAGATTGTGCGCGCCCGGTCGAGTGTGTGTAGCAAGCTAATTAGTTTAAATATCAACAGTACTGCCACAGCAGCATAACATTTGATTAACACTTGATAACACTTGATTTACATCCCCATCAATATTCGGCCTGGTTGGCTGATAGCCTACGCATAACAGCACTTCATCAATTATTTCCTTAGCTGCGGGAAAGTTGCTGGAGGTGCTGCAGCACCCCTGATAAATGTAAATACATGTGCCAAAGTTATAGAATTACTGCTGTCTGTTCAGAAAGAAATGAAATATTCAGAATAGCCTTCAAATCAATTCTAAAAGCATTAACAAGAGCAAGGTATTGTGTTTCATTTGAAAACAGCATCACATTTTGTCAAAGCAGAATATTTCAGGTCATCCTGAGTCGTCCTATAATTTAGCCACAGAGGATCAATAGCTTTTTATTTTTTATTGCCTAGATGTGGCTGGAAAGAAAAATGGCTCCTGCTGAAGAGAGAAGACTCTAATCTGTCTGCTTTAAGCTACTTTAATATTTAATCAACTTCCAAATAGGCCTACTGAGCAAACATTGTTTTAAGTAAAACAAGAGAGAAGTAGGCTTTGGCACGAGCGCATAGTGAGCTGTGCATTATTGGGTGAGTCAGTGAAACTGAAAAGCTTTTTTTAGGACTATCATTTTCTTGTCATATTGTACAATATGTGTGTCTCCACACACCTAGGCCTAGTCTATTAATGGATTCAAGACAAGGTTGTTTTTGTTGATCTCAGATTCTCAGTTGGTCAGTGTCAAAGTAGCCTGTCATTTCCATCATTTGTGCGATATTACAAAAGTATCTAGTCATACACAATGATGTATAACTGCACGAAAAGCGTTTATTAAAGGCCACATTTGTCCTGGGCCCTAGGCTACTAAAAATGGTCCCCATGTGTGCAAAAACATAGCCATCAGTGATTGGATCATTTCTAACCAATCAGAGTATCAAAGCCAATGACACATTTTCAAAACGCCGCTTTACCCATGTGTGTTCTGGGTCTGGCCCAACCCATCCGTTTCTGGAACCAATCAGATGGTCTATAATGGATTTGCTCGAGGGGGGGCGTTCCTGCAGATCCAGGAATGACCACATGCAGGAACGCCCCGAATTGCGGGCTGCAGTTGTACACTATTGACTGATTGCGGAGAAGAAACTTTAATGTCCATGGGCGTGGTGTTGCATTTGGAGTTTGGATAGCAAGGCAACATTTAAATATACATAACTGCATGACAGCGCTAAGAAAATAGACACATTTATTGTAATAGAATAGTAAGTAACATTGTACCAAGCTATTGACATTACACAGTAACTTGGGAATTTCCCAAACAAGTGTTCCATGATATTTTCCAGGCCCATATTGTTAGTATTATCATGCCCTATGACAGTCAGAAATCAATATTCATGGAGCTATAGGCCTAGAATTATCAGTTTCATTCTGCGGTTTCATTGCAAATGTGATGTGTAATTTGTACTGTAACCCTTAGAAGTTGGCAGTTATCCAAAGTATTTGCTGCAACTGTGCTACAAACATACCTGCACCAGATTTGAACAATATGACACTTACTTGCTAAAATAATATGTGTACCTCCTACACACAAGGCCACACAATATAACCTGCACAATAATAGACAGATGCGTGTATATGTGTGTGTGTGTGTGTGTGTGTGTGTGTGTGTGTGTGTGTGTGTGTGTGTGTGTGTGTGTGTGTGTGTGTGTGTGTGTGTGTGTGTGTGTGTGTGTGTGTGTGTGTGGTATCATAAATTAATAAATACAAGTTAGGCCCCTCAGTTGATTACGTGAACACATTGTACACTGACTATCTGCATCGACAACTACATCAGACAATACATTAAATAAACACTACAACAACAGTACAACAGCAATTGCGGCGAATTATATTTTAGCAAGCAAACTGTAGGAGGCCAAGGTGAAGCGATACTGTAGCCTACATAACGCTGCTGATCTGTCAAACCATGCAGCTACTGGGGCTAGCTTGGACAGACAAATACGCACAAATGCGACATGCAAGGTGGGTAGAACACGTTTGAAAGTAAATATGTGCCAATGAGACTCACCGTCAGGTTCTTCTACTGTTTTGGACAGGAATACGGTTGTTTTGAGACTGAAACGAGGATGAAAAAGTCAAAGCCTCCCCGTATAAAGCGCAAGTGGAGTGGTAGGGTATGCAACTGCACAGTACCGGGCTTTCCTATTTTAAAAAATTCCTCTGCAAAGCGCCGCTTGCCGTCAAAACGTCTCGTGCGGTTCCTAATTTGCACTTAAACAAAGTCACAAGGTGCTCGTTATTTGGGATTCCCCATGAGGTGTGTGTAAAAATGTGCTCCAGTAACGTTTCGGTAGGCTGCCACGACAGGGAAATGGAATCAAGAGATATACTATTGCTCCTCCCTCCGCATATGTACAGTATGGGGCGCACACTGCTCTGGGCCAATGCAAAGCTCTGGGCCCGCATAAAACAATTTAATAAAACTGGCTATCTACCGCTCTCTACAGGACTACCACTCTCTACAGGACTAACACTGTAAAGTACAAACACATCTACCTCAGATTTTTTTTTAAACGACTTTAAAAGTAGCAATATTCGCTTTGAATGTGAGACCATGAGAATTAATGTAGCCTAGTGTGGAGATGTTGAGCATCCCCTGCCATTCACACTGAAACGAGTCTGGCGTGGTGCGTTATTCTCGTCCTCATATAGGCTAGGTTCGCCGAGGACGCGGTCCAGCTCCTCCCTTCACAAAGAAGAATGAAAGACCTCTAGTACCTCACTTGCCTTACCCGGTGGGAGATGAGGTTAGGTGAGGACCATGAGCTTTTCTCAATAAGACAAAACCATTTTCAATCAAACTGAGGCTATTAATAAAATAAAACATTCTTATCACATGTCGTGCTTATTTTCTGCTTCTAATGTTACACCTTGAAGGTTTTCTATAGTCTACAGCAGTTTTGTGTCGACCCTGAAAATCTGACAAAAAATATTTTGGACCGAATGCTGTGGGAGGACTTGGAGACAGGGCTCAACACTTGGGCAATGTTAAACACTCTACAGATAGCAGATGGGAAATTGTTATTAATAATGCTAGAAAGCCTGTCTGAAAAGCAGAAATGTGGGTCTTATCCAAGAGCAACATGGGAGTGGATTGCATTTTCTGTCATATTGTATCAGTAGGAAGAGCTCCACGTGTTACTGCCTAGAGACAACAAACTGGCTAGCTTATATAAGGATTTGATTTAATAACTTCCAAAATATGTATTTTACCATGACCCCAATGATGAGGATTCCAAAACTGCCCATTGCTTTATATTAAGGTGACATACTAAAACATGACAACTTTTGCTTCCATCCGGTCTAAATAATCCCCCTCTTTTTCCCATTAAACACAGCACTAAGATTTCTATCATGACTGACAGATATTTCCATCAATAGCATATGGATCCTTTCCTAGGTGGTAAGAGCTCATATATAAGAATTATGCTATTTCTGCTATTAGAGAGAGCTCACATATTAAATGGCACGGGGTTTGAGAAATCATGAGGCATGATGATATATGCTTCCAAGGCATCAACGATGATTCAGAAAAATTCGGTCTATTTCATCCATTTTCATCTCATCTAAGAGCTGCATGGACATGGCTGAGCAGAATGTATGCTTACTGGCTCGGTTCAGTCAAACACCAGTCACATCATCTAATCTTCCAGACAAATATGTTTAGAGACAAACACACTATAAAGTGTATTAGGATATGTTTTCAGAACAGTTAATGCTAGCGCGTGTGACATGTACTTTGGATGGAATCAACTATCGATTGAAATCACCTGTGTGAGGGAATAAAGATTGATCCTTCTTTGCTAAACCCTTGGTCAACATGGTGTGTGCCTGATTGATGTACAGCAGATGGGATCTGTGAGGTTTGATATGGGGAGTTGCTGTCTTTGATGGCAGCACCCTACACATTTCCATTTGATCACACCGAGCAACAGTGTTTTTCCCCGGAATAAAGCAGCTAGTCCACCACAGGCTCATCCACTGACAGTCTGATCGAATTTGTGTGTGTGCGTGTACGTGTGTGTAGGTGATTGAAGGGGCAGAGTGGAGGACTAGAGTGCCGAAAGGGCAGATAGTAATTATTTTAGCTTCCATCGTGTGTTCAAAAGACATGTAAACAAAGCAGCAGTCAATGACTAGAGCACCCAACTGTTGTTCAATCCCTCTTGATATTCAATTGGAGATCTTTTCATTCTGAGTTATTTATATTTTGACACCAGCCACTGCGCAATGTCATCCATAACCTTTATGTGTTACTATATTAAGTATGTCCGTAGCTTATTCCTGCCCATAGTATAATCCCACTGCCACCATGGGGCACTCTGTTCACAACGTTGACACCCATACGACACCATACACGTGGTCTGCGGTTGTGAGGCCGGTTGGACGTATTGTCAAATTCTCTAAAACGTAGTTGGAGGTGGCTTATGGTAGAGAGATTAACATTCAATTTTCTTGCAACAGCTGTGTGTGCAAAGTTTTCATCAAGGCAAAGGGTGGCTACTTTGAAGAATCTCAAATATAAAATATGTAACACTTTTTTAGTTACTACATGATTCAATGTGTTATTTCATAGTTTGGATGTCTTCAATATTATTCTACAGTGTAGAAAATAGTTTTTTTTTAATAAAAAAAATAGAATGAGTAGGTGTGTCCAAACTTTTGACTGGTACCGTATATACAATTTTATCGACAGTATACGTATAAGTAGCCTGCGTCAGTCTTCGGAGGTGGAACCTCAACAAGCAATTCCGCTCTAGAACAGGAATTATATAGAAATAGGGGCAGGCATTGCCCTCAGGTGGGGTCCTTTTAATACTTTTTGTACTGAATTACAACAAAAAATGTACTCTGAATATCTCATTGTGTAAGGATAAATGTTTGATGTGATGACTGCAATAGTAGGAATACAACCAGGGAACGGAAGAAGAATCACACGTTGACAAAGCAAGCTACCGTACTGCATGTGAATACAGGGCCTTTGATGGCGAACTTTTTCCAGCCTTTAGCATTTTTAAACTAAAAGGCATTGTTTCCAACGTATCGCACAGATTGCTGTGTGCAACAACAGTGGAACAGGACGTTTGTTCCAATTTGATCCCACAATCAGCTTTTTCATGTTGAAAGACAGTATTGAACGAAACCATCAGCATTCCAATTTCACCTCTTCTTTGTCACAAAGAGGTTGAAAGCTACTGGAGATGGTCTACAGTTGTCTAAGTTTGGCTAACTGCCATTAACTCTCGAAACTGGGGTTGATCCTTCCACACTCATCTGCAGAAAACTGATTTCCATGTTTGCACTACAAACAAGAAAAGAAAGTGCCAAAGAAATAGAAACATCACTAGAAAACCAATTTTGGCACCCAGAACCAATCTTAAAAGTGCACGCTGGAATACTACTGGAATATTACCATTTGAAGCCATCCTCCCAAATCATCCACTGATGACGGTTTAGGAGGGATACAGTAGGTACAGACTATAATTGGATCATGTGAGACATGCAAAGAAAGGAATGTCCACTTCCCGCCATCAAACCACACGCTACACAAGCATTTCGCTACACCCGCGATAACATCTGCTAAATATGTGTATGCAACCAATAAAATTTGATTTGTGTTAACCGTGACAAGCGCTATGTAAATGCTTTACCTTAATGACCAGTCTACAGCTTGTAAACTCTAATCCAATAAATGAATGGGATAGTAAAACCCCTCTTAAAAGGAATCCAAAACACACACATGCGCACGAACGTACAGTGCACACACTCACAGTCAGCTTTAAATCCCTATAATCCAATTACAAATGTCCACTTTTAGATTATTTTTAATGATGTCACACGCACGCACGAACACACACACACACACACACACACACACACACACACACACACACACACACACACACACACACACACACACACACACACACACACAAAGCCCCTTGACATAGATGCAGTGGGGGGGGAAAACATGTCTCAGTTCAAACCATTATCTTCCTTATCTGTTATTGTCCTATTGCTTTTAGTTGTTACTTTACTGTCCTTAAACAACACTCACTTTCAGGTTATGTGCACTGAACCTTGATCAGACGTGTTCAAGCTTATTTGCAGTGGTGTAAAGTAACTAAGTAAACATACTTTGAAGTACTACTTAAATTAAGTCCTTTTTGGGGGTATCTATACTTTACTATACTATTTATATTATTGGCAACTTCTACTTTTACTCTACTACAATCCTAAAGAAAATAATGTGCTTTTTACTCCCATACATTTTCCCTGACATCCACAAGTACTTGTTACATTTCTAATGCTTGGGCAGGACAGCAAAATGGTCAAATTCACACAGCTGTCAATATAACACATTTTCATCCCCACTGCCTCTGATCTGGTGGACTCACTTAACACAAATATTGGGTTTGTAAATGGTGCCTGAGTGTTGGAGTGTGCCCTTGGTTGTCCATTAAAAAAAACACAAGAAATTGTGCCGTCTGTTTGGTTAATGTAAGGATTTTGATGTATAGCATTTACTTTAACTTTTAATCAAGTATGACAATTTAGTACTTTTCCCATCACTGTACTAAAGTACATTTAAAACCAGATACTTTTAGGCATTTAATCATGACTTAAGTCATTTTCTATTAAGGTACCTTTACTTTTACTCAAGTATGACAATTGAGTACTTTTCCCACCACTACTTATTTGTGGTGAACCATGTTAACCCCTCAGGTTCCTGTGATGTTGATCGTATCACGCAGAGCACCAGTTCCTCGGGTCACTGATAGGCTAGTCACTGGGAACATTTTTGCTTAATGGTCCACAATGATTTACATATGCCAATGGATGGAAAGAAAAAACGTATACAGTCACTACTGTAAGTCGCTAGAATAAGAGCTTCTGCTAAATGTCTAAAATGTAAATGTAAAATGGATTTCAGGAATTTTGTTCCTATCAGCCTTTACATACAGTACATCAGAGTTCTAAATCAACATCATTACATTAGATTGATTGTGCTAATTTACTTTTGTAAATATTAATGTGACTGCTCTCTTAACCAAGTGTAGGCAGGAGGAGGGAGGTTAGCCCACTATTTATGTTGATGCGTAATATGAGCCATTGTTATTCATCATTTAGAAAGGCTTTTTAGTAATTACAACTGCTTCCAGGTCAATGAGTGTCCTCCTCAGGTGAAAGCCAAAGGGTTAATTAGGCTACGATTCTCACTGAGGATTCACCCTTTTTCAATAATAGACAGAAATAGTTTGGCCTCAATCAATCCACACTCACTTTAATTCAGGACCTCAATCAACATAACTCACCATGCATAGGTTGGAGAATGGTTCATTGTTTTCAACGCAGATTTTGTTAAATTCCCTGAAATGAATGAGCTGATATTGCAGGGGGTGCTTAGCAAAGAAGATGTTGTTCTTAGTCCAGTAACTCCGAATTCGTAACACTTAAACATATACCTGTCTTTGCAGTGATCTGTGAAATATAGAAATATAACTGTATAGAAATGTAACTGTATATTTACCTAGACATATACTGTATATCATACATATGGTGCCCTGCCAAATGTGTCTCCAATTTCCACATCTTTCCTTTTTCTTCTTTCTGTGACCGTATAGATTTTTGGGGGGATTGGGATTGTATGGTTTAAGAGAGGTCCTGCAGTGGCCAGCATTTGTGACATTCTATTTGGGAAACCACTATTGAGGAAGTGAAAATTGCAATAAATTGAGTGAAGAAAGGCACAGGGCAGCTACAGCAACATACTGTGCCTTCAGAAAGTATTCACACCCCTTGACTTTTTCCACATTTTGTTGTGTTACAGCCTGAATTTAAAATGGATTAAATTGAGATTTGTGTCACTAGCCTGCGCACAATGATGTCAAAGTGGAATTATGTTTTTAGAATTAATTACAAATTAATACAAAATGAAAAGCTGGAAAGTCTTGAGTCCATAAGTATTCAACCCCTTTGTAATGACAAGCCTAAATAAGTTCAGGAGCTAACATGGTCTTAACAATTCACCTAATAAGTTGCATGGACTCACACTGTGTGCAATAATAGTGTTTAATATGATTTTTTATGTACCCCACACATACAATTATCTGTACGGTCCCTTAGTCGAAGAGTGAATTTCAAACACCGATTCAACCACATCGCAATGAAGGGCACCTATTGGTAGATGGGTAAAAAAAAAACTACAAAAAACAGACATTGAATATACCTTTCAGCATGGGCTTTTCACAGTCCCCAGGTCCAGAACCAATTCAAGGAAATGTATAGTATTATACAAAGCCATGAGTGCATAGAACTCCCTTCCACCTTAGTGAACAGCAAACCTGGTTTAAAAAAACAAAAAAAGCAACACCTCACGACACAACTCCTCTCCCCCATGTGACCTACTTGTTGTGTATAAGAACTGGCAGGTAAACCATTTTTACCAAAAGTATGGGGACACCTGCTTATCGAACGTCTCATTCCAAAATCATGGACATTAATATGGAGTTGTTCCTCTCTTTGCTGCTATAACAGCCTCCACTCTTCTGGGAAGGCTTTCCACTAGATGTTGGAACATTGGATGCAGTCTATCACAGTGCCATCCGTTTTGTTACCAAAGCCCCATACACTACCCACCACTGCGACCTGTACGTTCTCGTTGGCTGGCCCTCGCTTCATACTCGTCGCCAAACCCACTGGCTCCAGGTCATCTACAAGACCCTGCTAGGTAAAGTCCCCCCTTATCTCAGCTCGCTGGTCACCATAGCAGCACCCACCTGAGGCACGCGCTCCAGCAGGTATATCTCTTTGGTCACCCCCAAAGCCAATTCCTCCTTTGGTCGCCTCTCCTTCCAGTTCTCTGCTGCCAATGACTGGAACGAACTACAAAAATCTCTGAAACTGGAAACACTTATCTCCCTCACTAGCTTTAAGAAACAGCTGTCAGAGCAGCTCACAGATTACTGCACCTGTACATAGCCCATCTATAATTTAGCCCAAACAACTACCTCTTCCCCTACTGTATTTATTTATTTATTTTGCTCCTTTGCACCCCATTATTTCTATTTCTCCTTTGCACATTCTTCCACTGCAAATCTACCATTCCAGTGTTTTACTTGCTATATTGTATTTACCTCGCCACCATGGGCTTTTTTGCCTTTACCTCCCTTATCTCACCTCATTTGCTCACATTGTATGTAGACTTATTTTTCTACTGTATTATTGACTGTATGTTTGTTTTACTCCATGTGTAACTCTGTGTTGTTGTATGTGTCGAACTGCTTTGCTTTATCTTGGCCAGGTCGCAATTGTAAATGAGAACTTGTTCTCAACTTGCCTACCTGGTTAAATAAAGGTGAAATAAATAAAATAAAAATTGCTGGGGGACTTGCTTCCATTCAGTCACAAGAGCATTAGTGAGGTCGGGCGCTGATGTTGGGCGATTAGGTCTGGCTCGCAGTCGGCGTTCCAATTCATTCCAAAGGTGTTTGATGGGGTTGAGCAGTCAGGGCTCTGTGCAGTACGGTCAAGTTCTTCTACACCGATCTCGACAAACCATTTCTGTATGGACCTCGCTTTGTGCACGGGGGCATTGTCATGCTAAAACAGGAAAGTCCTTCTCCAGACTTTTGCCACAAAGTTGGAAGCACAGAATTGTCTAGAATGTAATTGTATGCTGTAGCGTTAAGATTTCCCTTCACTAGAACTAAGGGGCCTAGCCCGAAACCATGAAAAACAACCCAGACCATTATTCCTCATCCACCAAACTTTACAGTTGGTCCTATACATTCGGGCAGGTAGCGTTCTCCTGGCGTCCGCCAAACCCAGATTTGTCCGTCGGGGTGCCAGATGGTGAAGCATAATTCATCACTCCAGAGAAGGCGTTTCCACTGCTCCAGAGTCCAATGGTGCCGAGCTTTACACCACTCCAGCCAACGCTTGGCATTGCGCATGGTGATCTTAGGCTTGTGTGCAGCTGCTCGGCCATGGAAACCCATTTCATGAAGCTCCGGACAAACAGTTCTTGCACTGAAGTTGCTTCCAGAGGCCATTTGGAACTCGGTAGTGAGTGTTGAAACCGAGGACAGATGATTTGTACGCGCTACGTGATTTAACCTAAAACACAAGGTCAAATATACTGTACACTGGAGTTGCTTACCAAGACAACATTGAATGTTCCTGAGTGACCTAGTTACAGTTTTGACTTAAATCGGCTTGAAAATCTATGGCAAGACATGAAAATGGCTGTCTAGCGATGATCAACAACCAACTTGATAGAGTTTGAACATTTTTAACAAGAATAATGTGCAAATATTGTACAATCCAGGTGTACAAACCTCTTAGAGACTTACCCAGAAAGAGCCACAGCTGTAATCGCTGCCAATGGTGATTATAACATGTATTGACTCAGTGGTGTGAATATTTATCTAATTTGATATTTCTGCTTTTCATTTTCAATAAATGTGCAAACATTTCTAAAATTATGTTTTCACTTTCTCATTATTGTCTATTGTGTGTAGATGGGTGAGAGACAAAAATATATATTGAATTCAGGCTGTAACACAACAAAATGTGGAATAAGTCAAGGGGTGTGAATACTTTCTGAAGGCACTGTAGATGTCCTCAGCCACCTTAGCTTTCCTGTGGGTGTGTGTGTGCGCTTACGCGCGTGTGTCCACAATAATCCATGTGCGTGTGTGTGTATTGTTGTGCGTATGTGTGAGTGTGCATTTGTGGTTTAACCCAGGGTAGCTTATACGGCAACCGATTAGCCTTTACAATTTACTATTCTCCCTTTGTACTCTCAGAGAAGAATGCTAACAAATGAGAGTTCATGTAGCAAATGCATATTAGGGGCTGATATTACAGAGTTTTGTCTGCTCTGCTCAGAATAATGGATTGGGTCGTCTACAGCTGTCCACTCCCTAAACGGCGCCAGCACGTAATCTGCCTCATGATGTATTTCCCCCCTGATTTAAATTAGCATGTGTTCCTGTGGGGTAACACAGACCCTCCAAATTAAACACTAATGTGATAATGATATACTGTAAAAGCAGTTGTAACACAGCGCAGGCAATAGTTTCACAAAATGAAAGACCCTTTCTATAAGATGCTGTTTTTAGTGTGTGGTTTAAGTGAGTGGTGACAAGCCAAAGCGGAGAGGGTGTGAATTGTAAAGCAATATGTAGCCAAGATGTCTGTGGCCATGGAGAACCGTGCAACAACAAATACTGATCCAAGCTGTATCTGGAGAAATGATATTCCCCTATGGATTTTCATTCTGTCACAGTATGAACAGGAGGGGCTAATCCAATGTTAATTAAGAAGGCAGATGAACCCAGGTTGCTGCTAGTACACAGTATATCACGTCCCTTTGTTGACATGGAAGCCCCGTTCATTGTCATGGCAACCGATAAACCTGTCATGACTAGGAAAACCTCCAACAGGTTCAACTGTGAATAGGCTCTGTGCTAAGAAGATACCTAAAGGGTAATGCTGATGAGAGATTTCACACCAAATTATGATACATTTGTTCTACTTGGTTCTTCAAATGAGGCATACAGATGTAGGATCTTAATTTGAGCCAGTTTGCTACAGCAGGAAAATAATCCTGCAGCTACAGTAATGTGAATTATTATATGGATTACAATTAATGGACATTTTTGTAGGGGCTGATACATTTTTCATAAGGGGAAATCATGTCTGAAATTTCTAAGTGGAAATTGCAAACTTCAGAAGCCTTTTTAAACCTTAAATTAAACCAAGATTTTAATTTCCTACATTGCAGGAAAGTTCTGTAACAGAGAGATCCGATTAAGAGCCTACTGTACATATGTAAGAGTATGCTTAGGACTCAAATTTGTTAATGCTGATTTTGCAGTTTCGTAATTAACTCATATGGCTGTTGTATATTGTTGGCTTGTGGTCTTATTATTGTTTTTGTTCATTTTCCTGCATTGCATTTTCTATTTAAGCATCCATGTCTGAAATGTGCTATATAAATCAAGTTTGATTGGATAATTAATCGCTTTTTTCATACTTACACATGCATGTAGAAAAACAAACCCTGCGGGTTCGACAATCATGTTTAGCTGAGTCACTTACATACTGCTTACCAGGCCCAGCCGGTGTGTAGCTGAAAAACACTCACTGATGACTTTATCCTATGTACAACTCTATGGGGGCTGTATTCTAATTCTAATGGTTAAACAAACATGTGATGTGCCATATTGAAGACACGACATCAGCCTCAGCTTTCGAAGGAATATTTATGAGCCATTCTCAGTATTACCTTTGACATGTATTACCCAGGTCACCATGGGAACCTATGTTGCAACTAGAAACTAATGGGTACCTGGCTCTCGAAAGGAAGGAAATCGGTGAATGAAGGCAGGCATTATGGGTTAAGGCACTTACGGTGTAACTAATAACACATAGACATGTTGTTGCGCTGGGGTGCTAATGCTAGCTGTAGTGGACAAAGATTGATGTTTTTTTCCCCAAGCACTATTACATGGCTCTGCTAAACCCATTAACCCCATTACCAAACAGTTTATTTCATACAGTCAGTCCCAAGTAAAATCATAAAATCTCCTGACTCTATGAGACAAGCAGATGTTTCGAGGAAGTCATTACTCTTCAGAAGAGGACACAATGGGAGATTCTCAACTGGTCAATATGTCTGTCCTCTTTTTGGCTCCTCCGTCCTCCTCTCCGTGACCCAGAAATCATTAAGTGGTCGCCGTATGAAGGAGAGTGTCAATTTGTTAATAGGCGAATGGAGGAGTTTGCTCCTCTCCTCGATTGCCTCATCCGACGGAGAATGCGGTCTATTCTACCGCAGAAGAGTTTTGTAGTCCACCCCACCCCTTTGAAACAGCTTGTTGAGAAAAGCATGCACACATTTAAAAACAATATGCTTCTAATTCTTTAATTTATACAATGCACAAGAAGATACATTTATTTTGATACACATACCCCCTCTGTTAACATAATTTGCCTGATGATGCGCTAGTGGAGAAGGAGAGTCTTATTTCAAAGGAGCACATTTGTTTCCGCATTTCATTTCCTTGCCACCTCTCTTCGATTACCTTTTACCTTTTTCAAAAGGAGGCAAGGAGAGGGCGGAGGAGAGGAGGCGAGGAATGGAGGAAATCTCATTGTAATTCTCCCAATGTCTTTAAATCCTAATCCTTAATGGCGCCCAAATTATCTCTCATGTCCTCCTGGTAATACGAGAATGGCTGTGCTCGACCCACTGTCCGGTTAATACTTGGTAAATCCCCCTAAATCCCTTTTCTCTCCGGCATAATCTGATGAGAGAATCTGTTCTCAACCCAGCGTCACATCTCTGGCATCTACCGCTGATGGAGCTCATGAGCTGGGCCTCTCTGAACTGGATCTGACTGAGCTGACTTGTGTGTGTGTGTGTGTGTGTGTGTGTGTGTGTGTGTGTGTGTGTGTGTGTGTGTGTGTGTGTGTGTGTGTGTGTGTGTGTGTGTGTGTGTGTGTGTGTGTGTGTGTGTGTGTGTGTGTCTGTGTGTGTGTGTGTGTTTGTGTGTGTGTGCGTGCGTGCGTGCGTGCGTGCGTGCGTGCGTGTAAAATATGTAAACTCAGCAAAAAAAGAACCGTCCTCTCACTGTCAGCTGCGTTTATTTTCAGCAAATTTAACATGTGTTAATATCTTTCTGAAAAAGGGACGATTCTTGTTTTTGCTGAGCTTATATATCTATGGTGTATGTAGGCACCTGAGCTGAGCCAAAAGAGAAACTGGGCATCTACCACCCCACTATCAGTTAGGGGGGGGGGGTAATGTCCAACCTCCCCACACACACATACACTCTTTTGATATGAAATCACCATCACCCACTAATTAATTAGTACTTTTGCTGATTAAAAGTGTTAGAGCTAGTAATGCAATATTTATTTTTAAAAATTAGCTGACATAGCCAACTAATACTGTACAGGTATCCCTCGTTTATCGCGGGGGTTACGTTCCGAAAATGACCCGCGATAAGTGAAATCCGCGAAATAGAAAACTTTTTTTTTTTTTACAATTAGCAACTATTACATGTATACAAATACAGTGACTCACGTGTAGGCCGTTTCACTGCTCTTCAGAGCGTTTCGTCGACATTATGGGTTTAGGAGATGTTCGAAATTACAAGATAATTTGGCCAACTTAATGTAAATTTGCCAAGCTGTTTTATGTACGTACACATAACTGCACGAGACGACAAAATGATAGCACAATTCGTAGCATGTTTTGATACAAGAAGCGGGAGTGAGTTTTTAGCGAATCAGAATGCAGAGCACAATGCACCAAAAAAAAAAAAAAATTGCATTATGAAAATCCGCGAAATAGCGAATCCGCGATAAGTGAACCGCGAAGTGGCGAGGGATCACTGTATACAGTTGAAGTCGGAAGTTTACATACAGCTTAGCCAAATACATTTCAACTCAGTTTTTCACAATTCCTGACATTTAAT